>NC_033798.1:45029004-45045153 GCF_001876935.1 Asparagus officinalis
AAATTAATAACTAATGAGGTAGAAGCTACAGTTGATAAAGTGTGTAATTTTGAATTACTTAATTTTTAAGATAAAATATCTATTAAATCGACAGATATTTCTGTACCACTTTTAAACCTTGTGATTTCTATGGGCGAATTTATAGTAGGATTTTTATAATTAGATTTTGGAATTGGAATTTTACCCTTTTCAAATATTTTTAATAAAGGTAAAATTTCATTTAATTTCTTAATTAACTTGTCTAGGACATCTTCTATTCTAATTAATTGTTGTCCTACAACTTAAAGATGTACATTCGTATAATTATTCTATTTAATAAGTTTATTTAGCTCTTTGAGAGCTTCTTCTTGAGATTCACTAGGCTTTATAAAAGCTATTGTTTCTAAATTGGTAGAAGAAATTCCTATTCCTAATAATTTTAATGGGTCTGTGGGCAGATATATAGATCTAATAATAGCCCCTGAACTTGCTTTCCACTGTTTGTACTGTTCTTCAAGAACCCCTATATATTTTTCTTGTTTTTTAACATAGTATGTTAAAAACCATGGGACAAAGAATTCTACTTTTTGTTTTAACTTTAATTCTTTATAATATTTTTCTTTAAACTTTAATTGTTCTCTTTTAGAAAAAAAAATTTAAAAACATTTTCTAAAATCTTCATGTTTTGATTCAAAAAAATCTTTATTTAGAATTTTTTTGATTAAGCTTCCTTCTTCAAAATCCATTTAGTTCATACGAAAACTAATTTCAGAATTAGAAGGAGAGAATTTCTCTTCTTTATTATAGATAGCATGTGGAATCTAATTATCTGAAATATTAATTTCCTTCAGACCTTAAAGGAAAGGGTATTGCCTAATTACTTTTTTGAGTTGAGCTTCAGGGAGCCGCTTCAAAAATCCACTTTAAAAAAGTAGCTTTTTCAAAAAAGAAGATTCCTTAACTTTAAAAAAGAAAGAAGGAATAACTTTATAAAGTAACTTTTTAAATATATAAAGGAAAGGGTATTGCCTAATTGCTTTTTTGAGTTGAGCCTCGGGGAGCCGCTCCAAAAAGCCACTTTATAAAAGTAGCTTTTTCAAAAAGAAGATTCCTTAACTTTAAAAAAGAAAGAAGGAATAACTTTATAAAGTAACTTTTTAAATATATATATATTAAGTTTAAGTAACCGACGTTGGTTATTCATAATACCTTTCATTTGGAATTCAAGAAATTTTAAAAATCAAGAAAATCATGATACTTTGCATATAAACAATTCATATAATTTAAGTAACCTACACTTATAATTTATTATTAAATTTGGTATACAAATAAATTTTCATAATTGTCTTTAAAAAATACAAAATTTAAATTTAAATTTGAAATTCCAGAACTAAATAATGTCATAAAATAAAAATCATGAATAAAAATTAACTCAAACAATAAATAAATAAGAATATAATTTTAGTTTCATAATTATATATTAAATAAGTAAATTTAAGTAACATACGTTGGTTATTCATAACACCTTTCATTTGGAATTCAAGAAATTTTAAAAATCAAGAAAATCATGATACTTTGCATATAAACAATTCATATAA
The DNA here is from genome assembly GCF_001876935.1 of Asparagus officinalis. NCBI lineage: Eukaryota > Viridiplantae > Streptophyta > Magnoliopsida > Asparagales > Asparagaceae > Asparagus > Asparagus officinalis. The sequence continues at coordinate 45,030,582 of NC_033798.1, forward strand.
TTTAAGTAACCTACACTTATAATTTATTATTAAATTTGGTATACAAATAAATTTTCATAATTGTCTTTAAAAAATACAAAATTTAAATTTAAATTTGAAATTCCAGAACTAAATAATGTCATAAAATAAAAATCATGAATAAAAATTAACTCAAACAATAAATAAATAAGAATATAATTTTAGTTTCATAATTATATATTAAATAAGTAAGTTTAAGTAACCGACGTTGGTTATTCATAATACCTTTCATTTGGAATTCAAGAAATTTTAAAAATCAAGAAAATCATGATACTTTGCATATAAACAATTCATATAATTTAAGTAACCTACACTTATAATTTAGTATTAAATTTGGTATACAAATAAATTTTCATAATTGTCTTTAAAAATACAAAATTTAAATTAAAATTTGAAATTCTAGAACTAAATAATGTCATAAAATAAAAATCATGAATAAAAATTAATTTTTAGAATTATTAAAAGTTAAAAAATAGAAAATTCAAATTAATTTAGGTATTCATTAATCTCATAATTACTATTTTTAAAAAGTTTCAAAATTTTATTTATTTTAAAAATGCTATTGAATTTATATTAAGTTAAAAATGGGAATGCAATCTAAATTTGTCAATTTAATTAAAGTTAGATAATTTTTCATCGATTTACTTAAAATTTGAATTTATTATATATAAATTTGGTAACATATATATGGTAATTTAAAAGAAAAATCAAATTTTAGTATTCTTAATTTCATATTTAGTATTAAAGTTGGTATAAAAATAAAATTTCACAACTATCTAAAAAATCATAAAATGCAAATTAAAATTTAAAATTCTAAAAATAAATAATTTCATAAAAAGAATTTTTTTAAATTATTTAAAAATAAAAAACCTTAAATTCAAATTAATAAATTAAAAGACCATGAATAAAATAAAATTTTCTAAACTATTTAAAAATATAAATATATAATTCTAATTAGTTAGGTAATTATTAATCACATAAGTACTATTTTTTAAATTATTTCAAGATTAAATTATTTCAAAAATGCTATTAAATTTGAAATAAGTGATAATCACATTTTATTACAATTTTATACCCTCATTATCTATTTTATATGAATAAATATACCACTAATAATTGTTTTTATCTTTTAATTGCAGGTTAATGAAGAATAAATCTCAAACTCCTATCTCTCAACAAAAACCCATTGTTTTAATGAAGAAATGAAGCAAAGAAGTCCATTGGAAAATCAATTTCCAAATTATCCAAAAGCCCAAGCTAAGATGAAGGATTAAAGCCCAAAAAATATGAAAGCCCAAATTCAAAACCAAAATAAAATGCATGAAGAAATCAAGAAGCCCAAAAGCCCAAAGATGCCAAAAGCCCAACACAAGAGAGTTCTGCGGACAGCACAATGGAGAAGAGATGGCATCGATGCCAGCATCGATGGTGGCATCGATGCCAGCATTGATGCATGTATTGATGCCAGCATCGATACCTCTATTGATGTTGGTATCGATACCATCGGCTTTCTGTTACGAATCTAAGGCTGAAATTTGTTGTTTTTGGATAAGATTTCAATCCAATGGCTCTCATTCACTGATGTTTACCATAAATAGGGGTAGAGAGTGAGGGGTTAGAGGTGTGAAAAAATTTATAACTCTATTTGGAGAGGAGGGCTACTCTTAATTGAGAAGGCCTTCCAAAAAATTATAACTTTTGTTGTAATTAATAATAATAATTTTTTTCCACTTTAAATTTGTTTTTCTCCTCTTTGTTGAATGATGAGGATGGAGATGAAGAACAATTTGAATGTTTGCATTTCTTTTATTTTTCTCTTTCATTTCTTTTTAGTAATTTCTTTATTATTGCTTATTAGTTAGATTTACATTCATGCTTGTAGTGTAGATTTATTTTCTTGTCTTTTTATTTCTTTTTGCACTTTATTTTGTAGAGTAGGTGTAGATTTATTTTCTTGTCTTTTTATTTCTTTTTGCACTTTATTTTGTAGAGTAGATTTATTTTCTTATATTTAATTTTTGTAATTTATTTTGTAGTCTAGATTTTAATTCTTTCTAGTTAGATTTATTTCTTGTTCATAGTTTAGATTTTTATTTTCTTTTTAATTTTGTAATTAGTTCTTTTTGTAGGAATCTTAGAATTGTATGAAACTAGTCTAATTTTCTTTATATTGTATGAATTATTCTCTTGTACTTAAAATGTTCATGTTTAGGATAATCAACTAGAGAACTAATCGGTAGAAGAAGAATTTGATAATCTATGCTTATCTTAAATGGTTTGATAGGTTATGCTTATGAATTCTAGGATTACTATCTTGTTGTTGTTCTTATCATGAATAGTAATTTTGACTTAGCTGATAATTTGATAGGTTATACTTGATAATCATATTTTATTACAATTTTATACCCTCATTATCTATTTTATATGAATAAATATACCACTAATAATTATTTTTATCTTTTAATTGCAGGTTAATGAAGAATAAATCTCAAACTCTCATCTCTCAACAAAAACTCATTGATTAAATGAAGAAATGAAGCAAAGAATCACATTGGAAAATTAATTTCCAAATTATCCAAAAGCCCAGAATGAAGTCGTGTAGCCTGTAGAAGCGAGAGAAAATCAAAAATCCAATATGAAAAGAAATCATATTCAAAATGGTTGGCCATAAAGAAACGACGATATCTCCTAATCCGGAAGGCGGAATTTAACATATAATATATGAAAATCGCCTATCTCGACGAGACGAAGCTATCCGTGAAATCAGAATTTGGAAATAGTGGGCATCGATGTCGGCATCGATGTAGGCATCGATGCTGGCATCGATACCTGCATCGATGTTGTTTGGGGCTCAAGACAAATCCAATGGCTCATATTCATTGAAGATTACTATAAATAGGGGTAGAGAGTGAGGGGCTAGAGGTGTAAAAATTTTATAAACTCCTTTTGGAGAGGAGGACTACTCTTAATTGAGAAGGCCTTCCAAAATTATAACTTTTGTTGCAATTAATAATAATAATTTTTTCACCACTTTAAATTTTTCTCTTCTTCTCTTTGTTGGATGATGAAGATGAAGATGAAGATAGAGAATTATTTGAAGGTTTGCATTTCTTTTCTTTTTCTCTTTTATTGCTTATTAGTTTAGATTTATTTCTATGCTTGTAGTTAGATTTTATTTTCTTGTTAAATAGCCAAGAGGCTAGAACCCTCTTGCCTTAGATTTATTTTATGCTTATAGAGTAGATTTATTTTCATGCATTTAATTCTTGCAATTTTATTTTGTAGTTTAGATTTTGTAATTTATTTTGTAGTTAGATTTTAATTTCTTGCACTATTCACCTTGAGGCTAGAACCCTCTTGGGTTTAGTTTTTCTTTTTGTTTATTTTTATTTTTTTTGATTCGTCTTTAGGCTAGAACCCTCTAGGGAATCACCCTTTTCTAAGAAGTGGGTTCAATTTTAAATTATCCATATCTATAATTGAATCTAGGGGTGAGCACGGTTCGGTTCAAACCGAAAAAACCGACCGAACCGACCCGAACCGACCCGAAAAAAGCGGTTTTATGAGTAAGGCGGTTCGGTTCGGGTTGACAATTTTTCAAACCGACCCGAACCGAACCAACCGAATATATTCGTGCCTTTGATTTGTGGGTTTATTGCTGTGTTCGACTTATATTTTGTGCCTATTTACACACTATCACCTTCTTAATCTCTTCACAATCATATTGACTCATCACTCCTATTTGTCACATACACAACATAAGAACCGATTTTATACTTTCTCCTACAAAACACCTTCCTCGTGGGATCGATATCTTAAATACTATAACTTGACACAGTTGTGCACTTGCAACCTTTTTGGTACATGTTTATGCCGCATCAATATGCCAAATAAAATTAATTAACAAGTTATCCTAGCACTAGAACCCTCTAGGGAATCACCCTTTTCTAAGAAGTGGGTTCAATTGTAGATTACCTATATCTATAATTGAATCCACCATCTTTAATTTCTTGCATTTTCTTTTATTCTTGAATTTTATTCTTCATTCTTGATTTTTTTTTATTTTTGTTTCTTGATTTTATTCATTTTTCCTTCTCACCTTATTGATCATACTCAAATCCACTCTCACTTACACTTTGCACCTATTCACACACCATTTTCATTCTCTCAATCTCTTCACAATCACATCCACTTATCACTCCTACTCCCAATCTGCCGTATCAAAATCAGTCTCCTCTTCATCAAGCTGTAATTCAGACTCCTCACAATCCAGATCAGGATAAACGTCTCAATGTCTTGGAAAGGGGTTTAGAAACCATAATTAAGGCCTCTACTCAAACCACGAATATGTTGACTCAAACATCTAGCACGTTGAATTCCTTCATGCAATCAACCGGACAAATGCTCAACTCCAACACTCAAGCTATAGCTAGATTAGAATCCCAACTTGGTCAACTAGCTAGTGCCGTGAGTGAAAGAGAGAAAGGAAAATTTCCGAGTCAACCCGTGGTCAACCCTAATAACACAGGATGCAGTTCATCCTATGAAGCTCAAGTGAATGCAATCCATTCACTTCGGTCAGGTAGACAGGTCGATAATCAAGTGAGAACTCCGCCAAGTCAAACTCTTGATCCTGTACAAATTCCTTCTCCTTCTCCTTCTGATGAATCTATTCAACAATCACTCCCCTCAGATGACCAAGAACCTGAACCCGAACCTGAGCCTGCTTTTGATAGATTTAGACCGGTTGCTCCCTTTCCAGATAGACTCAGGTCTAGGAAACACTCTCCTCAGGAGGAGAAAATCCTAGAGACATTCAAGCAGGTTAAGGTCAACATTCCTCTCTTAGATGTAATTGAACAAATTCCATCTTATGCTAAATTTTTAAAAGAATTGTGCACTAAGAAGAGGAGAATAAATGTTCCAAAGAAAGTCTTTTTAGCCGCCAATATCAGTGAAATGCTGTCAAATCCCATACCTTTGAAACGTAAAGATCCAGGTTCCCCCATCATTTCATGTATCATTGGTAATACTCACATTGATAAGGCGCTTTTAGACTTAGGGGCCAGTGTCAATTTGCTTCCATATTCAGTCTATCAGCAATTGGGTCTAGGTGTACTGAACCCAACCAAATGCACCTTACAGTTGGCTGATAGATCTGTCAAGGTCCCTATGGGTGAGTTAGAGGATGTTCTGATTAAGGTTGGAGATTTTATTTTTCCAGTAGATTTTGTAGTCTTGGAAACACAGCCTGTTTCCAATCCCAAAGGACAGACACCTGTCATCTTAGGACGACCGTTCTTAGCCACTTCTAATGCTCTCATCAACTGTAGAACTGGTCAAATGAAGCTGTCCTTTGGGAATTTGACTGCTGATCTCAACATTTTTAATCCAGGGGACCAACCAAATAATCAGCCTCTAGAAATAAACTACATTCAGGAAAGATCAGAAGAAGAAGAAGAAGAAGAAGAGTGTGATTTAAGTTTTGAGGAAATTTTTGATGAAGAGTTAGAGTTTTTAGAAGAAGCAGATCAGGTCCTTGAGAATAATAAAACTGTGTTAAACATTTGCTGCTTTGAATTAAATTTTGAAGAACTCTTTCTTGATGAACTTAGATTCTTGGAGAATAATCAACAACCAAATTTTCAGAACTTCACAGAAGAATTGGTTGTTAGAAAACAAAACTTCACAGTACAAGAGTCTAAGTTCATTAAGAAATACAAAATGCATGACACCAATAATACCTACCTTACCTTGTTGCATGAATTACTGAACACCCCGAAATGCTTGGAAATTCACATTATTAATTATATCATTCTGAATTTGTTTAAAATCCGGGGAAGAATTTTCAACAGTAAGGTAGGATTCAATGTAGAACAGGAACTCTTCATGTTGAATATTTCATTCTACATTGTTTATTTTGTTTATTTCAGAATAATAAAAAGAATTTATTCTTCTCTCATTTGAGAGTTTCTTGTTCAGTTGTAAAAAAAAAAAGAAAAAAAGAAAAGAATAAATGTTTGATTTCCTCCTCCTCAGACCAAAGGTAATTGCAGATTTTTATCAGCGAACCAAATATAAGTGCTTCACTTCTTATCTGCTTTACTTTATGTATCATAGAGTTTGCATTGAGGACAATGCAAAATTTAGGTGTGGGGGTGGGAATTAGTTATTTTTTCTCTTTATTTTACATTTTTAGCTACATTTTTTTTTCCTTTTTCTTTTTTAAAAAAAATTATAAAAATATCGTCACTTGCCAAATTGATAGAGTTATGTAATAATTGATTTATTTGATAAATTTGAAATTTTCTAATCCCTAGTTAGTTATTTACTTAAGTTCACCTTTTATGATAACTCTAAATAAATTTCTTAAGAAATGATTTTCAAAGTAGTATACTTTACTTAAGCCTTAACTTGGACTTTTATTTAAAATAATAAAATTTTTGCATGCTTAACTTAGAGTTGAAAATAATTTTTTCAAAGTGTCTTGATTTACATATTTTCAAAATATATATACATATACAAAAGAAAAAAAAATTACAAAAGAAGAGTGTGAAAAATGGGCACCAAAAAGAAAAAAAAACTCTTTAATTCAAGGTGATTCTATCTTATAAAGCCTAAGCTGACCGAGTAATTAAGCCCAAGGAGTATTTCCATACTTAATGACCTAAGCCCATTTGGGTTGGGATCCATTGGCCCAAAACTCGTTAAATGGTCACTTAGAAAGCCCGTTAAAGTAGAAAAAATCACCAAGGAAGAAAGAGTTAAAAAAACTAATAAATGTTTTATAGTTGTATATATGGTCTTGGAAAATATTTTAAATCAAGCAACTTGAAAATTATTTAAAACAAAGAGTTAGCATGTTCTTTTCAAAACTTTTAAATTAAATTTCTAAGTTTGGCTTGGTTTTGTATTGCTACAATGAGAAGATTTTCTTAAAAATATACCTTAGAGTTATATATAAAAATATTTTCTTGAGTGATAACTGGCTCCAATTAGATTATCTAAAAGTTATCAAGTGAATTTAGTTATTTACTGACTTCTTTAATTTGGCAAGTTGACCGAATTTTGTGGGTATATTCACTGCAAACCCTCACGAGACTACAACTCGTCCACTAGGGTAACCTAGGGGTTTAAAGGCTTGTTGTATGCGCTAAATACAACCGCGATTCCTGCGAAAGTGAGTTAGGATTTTCTTTTTATTTTCTTTGCTAGAGGACTAGCAAAAGTTTAGGTGTGGGGGTATTTGATAATCATATTTTATTACAGTTTTATACCCTCATTATCTATTTTATATGAATAAATATACCACTAATAATTATTTTTATCTTTTAATTGCAGGTTAATGAAGAATAAATCTCAAACTCTCATCTCTCAACAAAAACCCATTGATTAAATGAAGAAATGAAGCAAAGAAGCACATTGGAAAATCAATTTCCAAATTATCCAAAAGCCCAGAATGAAGTCGTGTAGCCTGTAGAAGCCAGAGAAAATCAAAAATCCAATATGAAAAGAAATCATATTCAAAATGGTTGGCCATAAAGAAACGACGATATCTCCTAATTCGGAAGGCGGAATTTAACATATAATATATAAAAATCGTCTATCTCGACGAGACGAAGCTATCCGTGAAATCAGAATTTGGAAATAGTGGGCATCGATGTCGGCATCGATACCTGCATCGATGCCTGCATCGATACCAGATTACTGTAGCGCGTGTCAATGGCTGGTTTTGCTTGTCTTGGGGCTCAAGTTTGATCCAATGGCTCTCATTCACTGATGTTTACTATAAATAGGGGTAGAGAGTGAGGGGTTAGAGGTGTGAAAATTTTGTAAACTCCTTTTGGAGAGGAGGGCTACTCTTAATTGAGAAGGCCTTCCAAAATTGTAACTTTAGTTGCAATTAATAATAATAATTTTTTCACCACTTTAAATATTTCTTCTCTTTGTTGGATGATGAAGATGGAGATGAAGAATTATTTAGAGGTTTGCATTTCTTTCCTTTTTCTCTTTTATTTCTCTTTTATTGCTTATTAGTTAGATTTATTTTCATGCTTGTAATTAGATTTTATTTTTCTTGTTAAATAGCCAAGAGGCTAGAACCCTCTTGCCTTAGATTTATTTCATGCTTATAGAGTAGATTTATTTTCTTGCATTTAATTCTTGCAATTTTATTTTGTAGTTTAGATTTTGCAATTTATTTTGTAGTTAGATTTTAATTTCTTGCACTATTCACCTTGAGGCTAGAACCCTCTTGAGTTTAGTTTTTCTTTTTGTTTATTTTTATTTTTTTTGATTCGTCTTTAGGCTAGAACCCTCTAGGGAATCATCCTTTTCTAAGAAGTGGGTTTAATTTTAAATTATCCATATCTATAATTGAATCCACCATCTTTAATTTCTTGCATTTTCTTTTATTCTTGAATTTTATTCTTCATTCTTGATTTTTTTTATTTTTGTTTCTTGATTTTATTTATTTTTCCTTCTCACCTTATTGATCATACTCAAATCCACTCTCACTTACACTTTGCACCTATTCACACACCATTTTCATTCTCTCAATCTCTTCATAATCACATCCACTTATCACTCCTACTTGTCATGCACACAACATAAGAACCGATTTTATATTTTCTCCTACAAAACACCTTCCTCGTGGGATCGATATCTTAAATACTATAACTTGACACGGTTGTGCACTTGCAACCTTTTTGGTACATGTTTATGCCGCATCAAGTTTTTGGCGTTTGATAGTCTATGCTTAATAAATCTAAGTTGAAATATGATAAAAAGAGAATAGTTTGTATTTTGTAATTGAGATTAGTTAGTGGATTAAATTCTAGATTTCTCATATCTTAATTGAATCCTCCATCTTGACTTTCTTGAATTTTCTTTTCATTTTTGATTTTCTTTCTTGATTTTATTCATTCTTCTTTCTTGCCTTTGATTTCATTTATTCTTTGATTCTTTTTTTTCTCTAAAATTCAATTTATTGTCCCTTGCATATATTCACAACAATCACTCATCACAATCACACTTATTCTTTAATCCTATGTTGTCACGTACACAACATAAGAAGCTATTCTAATAATCTCTTAAATTCACCTTCCTCGTGGGATCGATAACCTTTTATACTATAACTTGATCAATTGTGCACTTGCAATTTTGGTACATAATTATGCCGCATCAATAAGTTGAAAACTAGGAACACTGTCTAAATTTAGTAATTTAATTAAAGTAAGATTCTTAATATTAATTTAATTTAATTATAAAACTATTATACATAAATTTCGTAAATTGAATTTGGAAACATAAATATGGCAAATATACTTTTTTCAAATTTTGATATTTTTAAAATTTTAAAATTAGTATTAGATTTGATATAGAAATAAAATTTCTCCACTATATTACAAAAATACAAAATTCAAATTAAAATTTAAAACTCCAAAAACAATGAAAATTTTAGAACTATTTGAAAATAAAAAACAAAAAATTCAAATTAGTCTACTTAAAATAGAAACATGATCTAACTTGGTAATTTAATTAAAGTAAGATTTTCTCCATTAATCTACTGAAAATATGAGTTATTATACATAAATTTGGTAATTTGAATTTTTAATCTAAAATTTTAGTATTATTTAATTTAATTTTTACTAAAATTAAATTTATTTTTAATCTAATTTAGTATGAAAATAAATTTTCACAACTATCTAAAAATAATTAATAAAATAAATTTATATTTAAATTAATTTGGTATGAAAATAAACTTTCACAACTATATAAAAAAGAAAATTTGAAAATTCAATTTAAATTTGTAAATTCAAAAACTAAATTGTTTAGGTAAAAATTTTGATTTAAGATATATTTAAAAAAGAGAAAAGAACTTTTTAACAACTATCTGAAAATGAAAAATAAAAATTCTAATTAAATTTGGAAATTTGAAAAGTAGATTATTGTAATAAAAATTTTAATTTTAGAAATATTTAAAACAATGAAATTCTTATATATTTGAAATTACGACCTCTTGATTTACATGAACTAATTTCAAATTTAATAAAATTTTAAAATTTCTGAACTTAAAAAATCCAAATTCAAATTAATATTAGAATATATATTTTATAATTGCTAGTCTTAAAAAATGTCATATCTTTAATTCTAATATATTCAATAATTCAATCTAGAAAATTAAATAAAAAATATGCATAAAAAAATATTAGAATATATATTTTATAATTGCTAGTCTTAAAAAATGTCATATCTTTCTTTTCTGTTGATATATATGTGTTAGAATTGAATATATATTGCTGGACATGAACAAAGAGAACCTTAGTTTTTATTTTTTTTCGCAGATAATCATCGTAAGAAGAAAACTGGGGATTTTCTGCTCAGTCGACCAATGAGTCGACTCATGAGTCGACTTATGAGTCGACTAATGAGTCGACTGATGGGAAAGTGTTCACTTTTTTGTGTTTTGTTTGGTCGACCAATGAGTCGACCAATTCTAGTCGACACATGAGTCGACTGATGAGGTGTTTTACAGATTTTTGATCTGTTTGAGTTGCTTTTCGGGATCGCCTCGATTATCTGACACTAGTTTATAATGTTAGTGATTTATCTGTACATGTGAGTTGACTTTTGACACAAGTACCGATCCGCACACCGAGGCACGTGTGACATGAGTCTATGTGTATCTTTTGTGTATATATGTATCATCAACACTTACACTTTGCATAATTTATATTTAGTCCTCGTGTTGGACATACATTTTACTCAGTCCCCGTGTTGGACATGCATTACCTTTCAGTCCTCGTGTTGGACATTCATTTCATTCGGTCCATGCGTTGGACAATGGTTACATTTAGTCCATGCATTGGAAATTGGTTATATTCAGTCCATGCGTTGGACATCGGTTACACTTAGTCCATGCGTTGGACATTGGTTATATTCAGTCCATGCGTTGGACATCGGTTATATTCAGTCCATGCGTTAGATATTGGTTATATTCAGTCCATACATTGGACACTCGTTACTTTCAGTCCATGTGTTGGATGTTTACTTCATGCAGTCCATGTGTTGGACATTTAATCTATCTAGTCTATGTGTTGGACACTTAATCGTTTTTCTCACATGACACTCATGTGAGTTCGACATGACACTATGTTTGGAAGTAGAGATGGGTTTTGTATTCTTTTAAGTTTTTTGTTCTTGCATTTGATTTTGGGTTTGGTATTTAGGTATTTACAATCTGAGCTACATGGTATATACATGAGGTTTCCTTGTTTGGATTATTTCGCTCGACGTACCTATGCTCGTGTTGTAACTTCCTAAATACTAAAATCCTCTTATACCTAGGTACTTACAATCTGAGCTACATGGTATATACATGAGGGTTTTCTTGTTTGGATTATTTCGCTCGACGTACTTATGCTCACATTGTGATGGTGAAACATGTTATTGCACGGTGTGGTGCATGGCAGGTTTGACATTCTTGGGTTCACCTTGGACTGCAGCCTTGTGTGAACCCAGGGGCGTCACAAAATACCTGAATAATCATTCTCCAAGTAAAAGCACCTTGTTGTTAGGACTCATGTTTATGAGCCTACAATCTAATCTTGTTTTGATGATTTACAAACAATTCCTAATATCGTTTGTCTAGTGTTCGTACTTGCTTATTAGGTATTCTAGACAAACAACATTATGGAAGGTTGGATGGATTGCACATTAACGATGATATTCAATGGAGGTTGGCGGAATATCGGAATGAAGCCTTACAATACAAAGTCAAATTACACTTCCAAGCTTCATCCGCAACCAAGACAATCGTTATTAAAGATCTCATAGCTTGGTATGTTAGTTTAGGGTTTATACTTTGTGTGTTGATACTTAGAGCTCAATATTATACACACACACATCGTTTTCGTTTTATTGCCTTCAAGTTTAGACACATAAATATGAAACAAATGAATATCATTATATACACACACTTATTTGTTTTTGCCTTCAAGTTTAGACACATAAATATGAAACAAATGAATATCATTATATACACACACTTATTTGTTTTATATTTAGACGTGCTTGATATGATTTCATTAAAATCAAGCCTTAAAATATTCAAAAATCAATGAAATCATGTCTTTTGTTTTCATACTTTTGTAAGTTTACAAAAGAATGTATATATGTGTAAAACCCCGTAAAATACAGTGAATGAATTTTTTTTATTGTGAAATATATGTTTATATCATAGATAAATGTGATAACAAGTGTTTGGTGATCAAACGAGTGTATTTATATGAAGTATTAATTTGATTTCATCAGTTGACTCTTGTATTATCTTTTTCTTGCTTTTGTACCTACACCTGTTATTTGACTCTACTAGAGAGATAGTAATTGTGATGGTGAAACATGTTATTGCATGGTGTGGTGCATGGCAGGTTTGACATTCTTGGGTTCACCTTGGACTGCAGCCTTGTGTGAACCCAGGGGCGTCACAGTTGGTATCAGAGCTCTAGTTCTAGTATCCTTAGGATCATCCTGTGTCGAGTCGTGCAGCTAGGATAGAGTTTCTTAGGATTCATGTATAGAGTCTGATAAGAATTTCCTAGTATGAGTGGGGACGATATATGCATATATCTCAAAATTTTGAGAATTTTTTTTTTATGATAACTATTTTTGTTTAAAGTATTTGTGTGAATACTGTATGTTGTGAAAATCGTATGTATCTATTTTGACTCATGAACTCTTTTTGATATATGCTTAGATATCAGAGTATCGTATGCCAAATAATCAGAGATCTGGACAGGCTGATCCACAGCAAACTCCACCCGAGCCACATCAGGCACCACCTGAGTCGTAGCAGGCTCCCCAGTACCTGATAGACCTTATGGCTCCCCTAGTCACTAGGATAGCAGCAATCGAGGAGCTTATGGGGAATCATATTACACCACTACCACCAGTAGTTGAAACCGCCATTTCTCAGGAAAATGGTACGGCTAAGTTTCAGAAGGACAAGAAAGGAAGTGCTAAGAGAGGGCACATCGGAGACAAAGGTAAGAACAAGAGACCCTTGTCTGGACCTCAGCAGCAGCAACAGGGCCCTCATAAGAAGGGATCCCAACAGGATAAAAGAGCACGTCAGCAGCGCAAGTTCCGGGGAACTTGTTTTAATTGTCGCAAGGTCGGACACAAGGCGTTAGAGTGCCGCAGTGCACCAACAAGAGCTCAGAAGGGAAATTGTCCGAATCAGCAACAGCAGAAGACTGAGGGGCAGGTTCTAGCAGTTCAGGAGGTTCCCCAGGGGCAGATTGTCCCATATTTTCCAGCACCAGTGGCAGAGCAGTTTTCAGCCACCAGCAGAGTATATGCAGTAGTTCCGCATGATCATGGAGCAAGCAGATCAGTTGTGGAGGGTACGTTCCTCATGAATCCTTTTCCTGCCCGTATTCTTTTCGATTCGGGAGCTTCGTGTTCTTTCATTTCGTATGCTTTTATGACTAGACTCCAAATCGTAGCTCAGGTTTTCCATCCCTTTAGGTAAGGTATCGCTTCTGGAGAGCGTTTGTAGGATGTGTATTATTAGTCTAGATGAGTCGGAGTTTGTCATAGATTTGATAGTGTTGCATGTGTCCGAGTTCGATGTCATCCTTGGTATGGATTGGTTGGCTTCCTACCATGTTAGTATTGACTTCTTTGTGAAGACAGTCAATTTGTGAGCATCCGATAGGTCCGAGTTGATTGTAGCAACCTCTCAGGGCAACCGTTTTGCGGAGTCATTTCTGATGTACATCGAGGAGGTGATGCGACGGGATCAGAGTATTGATTTATTGGAGACTAGAGTTGTCTCAGGGTATCAGGATGTCTTTTAGGATATACCTGGGTTACCTCCTGTGTGAGAGGTTGAGATTTATATTGAGTTGCAGCCGGGCATAGTCCCGATATCCCGTGCACCCTATCGCATGGCGCCAGCTGAGATGAGGGAGCTTTAGGCCCAGTTGGACGAGTTATTAGCTCAGGGTTTTATTCGTCGGAGTCATTCTCCGTGGGGCGCACCGGTCCTCTTCGTGAAGAAGAAGGATGGTAGTATGAGATTGTGCATTGATTATAGGGAGTTGAACAAGGTCACTATCCGGAATATGTACCCATTGCCTAGGATTGATGACTTGTTCGACTAGCTTCAGGAAGCATAGTTCTTCTCGAAGATTGATCTTCATTCTGGTTATCATCAGTTGCGGGTTCGGTTCTGGCTATCATCAGTTGTGGGTTCGGGAGATGGATATCCCCAAGACCGCTTTCCTCACGCGATATGGATCTTTTGAGTTCTTAGTCATGCCATTCGGACTGACCAATGCACCCGCGGTATTCATGGACTTGATGAACCGGGTTTTCAGTCCCTTCTTAGATCAGTTCGTGATTGTTTTTATCGACGACATCCTCATTTATTCGAGATCGGAGGCAGACCACGAGGAACATCAACGATTAGATTTGAGGACTCTGCAGGAGCATCAGTTATATGTTAAGTTCAGCAAGTGTGAATTTTGGCTTTCAGAAGTCAGATTTC
>NC_033798.1:45048329-45069562 GCF_001876935.1 Asparagus officinalis
GCGTCCTACAGTCTGAAGGGAGACGCCGGGAGATGGTATAGACTCCAGTTCACTCCAGAGGACCGGATGACCCTTGCATGGGAGGACTTTGTTTACTTCTTCGATGGACAATATATTTCTTCTGCAGCACAGACAAGGAAGGAGCTTGAGTTGTCCCGGTTGACTTAGGGGGACATGTCGGTGGTAGATTTTAAGAGCATATTTATGGAGTTGCTGTACTTCACGGGCATGTGGCAGACAGGAGAGCGCCAGGCTCAGATGTTTTTAGCAGGGTTCCACCCTAATCTTCGTTGATACCTCGTCTCGAGAAAGTTCTATTCAGTTCGAGAGGTAGCAGAAGCCGCCACCTCACAGGAGATTGAGACTACCATGTTTCAGAGGGATAAGGAAGGGAAGACCAAGGCAGGGTAGATAGGGGATAAGGGCAAGAACAAGAGACCTTTTTTTGGATCCCAGTAGCAGAAGAAAGGTCCTCATAAGAAGGGACCACCACCACCACCAGTAGCTGAAACCGCCATTTCTCAAGAAAATGGGACAGCTAAGTTTCAGAAGGACAAGGAAGGGAGTGCTAAGAGAGGGCACACCGGAGACAAGGGTAAGAACAAGAGACCCTTGTCTGGACCTCAACAGCAGCAGCAGGGCCCTCATAAGAAGGGATCCCAATAGGATCAGAGAGCACGTCAGCAGCACAAGTTCCGGGGAACTTGTTTTAACTGTCGCAAGGTCGGACACAAGGCGTTAGAGTGCCGCAGTGCACCAACAAGAGCTCAGAAGGGAAATTGTCCGAATCAGCAACAGCAGAAGACTGAGGGGCAGGTTCTAGCAGTTCAGGAGGTTCCCCAGGGGCAGATTGTCCCATATTTTCCAGCACCAGTGGTAGAGCAGTCTTCAGCCACAGGCAGAGTATATACAGTGGTTCCCCGTGATCATGGTGACAACGGAGCAATTGTGGAGGGTACGTTCCTCGTGAACTCCTATCCCGCCCGTATTCTTTTCGATTAGGGAGCTTCGCATTCTTTCATTTCGTATGCTTTTATTTCCTCATGAATCCTTTTCCCGCCCGTATTCTTTTCGATTCGGGAGCTTCGTGTTCTTTCATTTCGTATGCTTTTATGACTAGACTCCAAATCGTAGCTCAGCCTCTAGACATTCCATTATCAGTTTTCCATCCCTTTAGGTGAGGTATCGCTTCTGGAGAGCGTTTGTAGGATGTGTATTATTAGTCTAGATGAGTCGGAGTTTGTCATAGATTTCAGTCAATTTGTGAGCATCCGATAGGTCCGAGTTGATTGTAGCAACCTCTCAGGGCAACCGTTTTGCGGAGTCATTTCTGATGTACATCGAGGAGGTGATGCGACGGGATCAGAGTATTGATTTATTGGAGACTAGAGTTGTCTCAGGGTATCAGGATGTCTTTTAGGATATACCTGGGTTACCTCCTGTGTGAGAGGTTGAGATTTATATTGAGTTGCAGCCGGGCATAGTCCCGATATCCCGTGCACCCTATCGCATGGCGCCAGCTGAGATGAGGGAGCTTTAGGCCCAGTTGGACGAGTTATTAGCTCAGGGTTTTATTCGTCGGAGTCATTCTCCGTGGGGCGCACCGGTCCTCTTCGTGAAGAAGAAGGATGGTAGTATGAGATTGTGCATTGATTATAGGGAGTTGAACAAGGTCACTATCCGGAATATGTACCCATTGCCTAGGATTGATGACTTGTTCGACTAGCTGCAAGGAGCGTAGTTCTTCTCGAAGATTGATCTTCATTCTGGTTATCATCAGTTGCGGGTTCGGGAGATGGATATTCCAAAGACCGCCTTTCTTACTCGATATGGATCTTTCGAGTTCATGGTCATGCCATTCGGACTGACCAATGCACCCGCGGTATTCATGGACTTGATGAACCGGGTTTTCAGTCCCTTCTTAGATCAGTTCGTGATTGTTTTTATCGACGACATCCTCATTTATTCGAGATCGGAGGCAGACCACGAGGAACATCAACGATTAGATTTGAGGACTCTGCAGGAGCATCAGTTATATGTTAAGTTCAGCAAGTGTGAATTTTGGCTTTCAGAAGTCAGATTTCTCGGCCACGTCATCAGTAGAGAGGGCATAGCAGTGGACCCGACTGAGGTTACAGCAGTTCTTGATTGGGAACCATCAAAGACGGTGACAGAGATTCGTAGTTTATTAGGCTTAGCCGGCTATTACAGGAAGTTCATTCAAGACTTCTCAAAGATTTCAATACCACTTATGGGTGTACAGTTTATTTGGAGTGTGAAGTGCCAGAAGGCCTTTGATATTTTGAAGACTAAGTTGATTTCAGCACCAGTTTTGACTTTTTCAAGCAGCGATAGGACGTTCGTCGTCTATGAAGATGCATCATTGGCAGGAGTAGGAGGCGTCTTGATGCAGACTCAGAGGGTAGTAGCATATATCTCACGGTAGTTGAGGATACATGAGCAGAACTATCCCACTCATGATTTGGAGTTAGCAGTAGTAGTATTTACATTGAAGTCATGGAGACACTACTTGTATGGAGTGCAGTTTGAGTTGTTCACAGACCACCAGAGTCTGAAGTATCTTTTCTCTCAGAAGGAACTCAACCAGAGATAGAGGAGATGGATTGAGTTTATCAAGGATTACGAGTTCACGATTCAGTATCATTCGGGGAAAGCGAATGTCATAGCGAATGCTTTGAATAGGAAGCGTCGACATCGGGTTTCGGCTTTGAGGTGTTCATTGTATAGAGATCTTCTCACTCTTAGCCAGTTTGATTTTGGACCTGAGGTTTGTGGAACCAGTGCATTTTTAGGAGCTGTGTCAGTACAGCCATCTTGGAGTAACGGAGTTGTCATTAGCTCAGTCAGAAGACTCTTGGATTCAAATATGAAAGAAGAAGATTACCAAATAACCTAAGGCTAATTGGGCCATTGGAACAGATGGAGGTCTACGAAAGAAGGATAGACTATTTATGCCAGCTAGTGCAGAGCTTAAGAGGGAGTTATTAGATGAAGTACATCGTACTCGGTATACGGTACAGTCAAGGACCACTAAGATGAAGATGTACAAGGACCTAAAGAGATACTTTTGGTGGAGTGATATGCGTAGAAAGATTTGAGAGTATGTAGCTAAGTGTCTCACCTATCAGTAAGGTGGAGTGATATGCGTAGAAAGATTTGAGAGTATGTAGCTAAGTGTCTCACCTATCAGTAAGTGAAGGCAGAACATCAGAGAATGGCAGGAACACTTCAACCTTTACCAATTTTGGAGTAAAAGTGGGTGGACATTTCCATGGACTTTATCGTAGGGTTGTCGAAGTCAAAGGAAGAGAATGATTCTGTTTTGGTGGTAGTGGATAGACTAATGAAGTCAGCACATTTTATTTCCAGTGGAGACTAACTATACAGCTGAGACGTATGCGAGGATATTGATTTAGGAGATTATTCAACTTCATAGAGATCCAGATACGATGGTATCGGACTGAGGTTCAGCGTTCATTCCACATTTTTGGAAGGGTTTCTAGGATTCGTTTGGCAACAGATTTATCTTACAGTAGTGCATTCCACGCACAGATGGATGATCAGACAGAGAGAGTAAATCAGATATTGGAGGACACGTTGCGGGTTAGTGTCATTGACTTTCAAGATAGTTGGGAGGATCATTTTTGTGACGCCCCTGGGTTCACACTAGGCTGCAGTCCGAGGTGAAACCAAGAATGTCAAACCTGCTATGCACCACACCGTGCAATAACATGTTTCACCATCACAATTAACATCTATCTAGTAGAGTCAAAAACTGGTGTAGGTACAAAACAGGTAAAAGACAATACAAGGAATACTGATGAAATGATAATAGTCACATAAATATCTCATCATCCTACAACATAGAAGTACATAGTCAAGATCTGAGTAGATAAACTGAAATACTCAACAAGGCTCAAATACAAATATCTGACAATAAGGAAAATAAGGCTCACAGCCTTTACAACTTCTAGAATAATACCCTCAAATGTCTAACCTCACTACAGTGGAGACCAAAGAAAATAATACATAGCTAGAAAGTAAAGCTGAACACTAATGTGGTCCGCTATCAACCTGCGGCTCTCCGTGCTCCTGGCTCGTGACCTGAAAGGGGGAGGGACAACGAGCGTCAAAGCGCTAGCGAGTAACATCACAACCAACCCCAAGGGAACAGGGCTCGTTGTATATGAAAATACAGATAATATATAATAGATCTAAAAATCATTGATCTTACTAAAGAGGGTTTTAGTATTTAGAAATTGACAACACGAGCATAGGTACGTCGAGCGAAATAATCCAAACAAGGAAACCCTCATGTATATACCTTGTATCTCAAATTGTAAATCTCTAAACACCAAACCCGAGGTTCTAGTACAGAAATAACAAATCAAGAAAATACAGCTAATCTCAGAACAAATTACAGTGCCATACCATAGCTAACATGAATGTCATATTACTACTTGCATAAGTGTCATGTCAACATCATGTCGTGAACTTCTATGAAGAAGTCATATGCAGGGTTAAGAAACTATGTCCGTCGGTCGACCGATCTCTGATACGAGCCTGGCGGTCGGCCGAAATAATGTCACGGTCGACCGAAATAATCGGCGGTCGACCGAAATGACGACGCGGTCGACCGAAATAACGGGCGGTCGACCGAAAACTCAAAACGAGCTCAGCGGTCGACCGCGTCGGTCGACCGCCGAGCGGACAGAAACCCAAATCTGGGTTTCTGTCAGCTCGAAACCTGAAACGAAAATTTTGCAAATCTCTACGATAACAAGAGTTCTAAGGTTAAAAATCATACTGAACATAAACAACAACTCTCAGGCTTGAAATCTATCCTTCCAATATTATAAAAACATGAGAAACAATTTCCAAATCGTTTAAATGACAGTAAAAATGATTTAGTTCTTGTTTAGGCAAAATTTCAGATCTAGATCGTCATCAAACAGGTATTGGGTGAGTTTTTATAAACTAAAGCCTCTGATTCATATTATTATACCATAGAGAAATCGTTTCTTATCAAAAATACTATTTTGGCTCATCCAAAACTCATAAAATCCAAAATAAAGATCATGGAAAACAGGGGTGAGGGATTTGGCGAGATGATACTCGCCTTGGGTGATGACGAACGTTCTGGAGATGATTCTCTTGAGATCCAATCTGCTGAAATCCCCTGGAACTCCTCCAAACTCCTCAAAGATCACCAGTGACGGCTAGGGTTTTGAGAGGGGAGAGAAAAAGGGGCTAGGGTTTTACGTTTGAGGAGAGGAGAAACTCTCCTGGGTTGAGTTGGTATAAATACCAATTCCCCAACCCGACCCGAAACCCAATAGCCCAAAACTAAAACCCGAACCTGTAAAACAAGCTGCCTTCTGTAGGCATTTCACCTGCTGGACACATATCACTCAAAGTCTCTCATATATAAACACCTGTTAGGTTCCCAAACACTGATAAATAAATATATCTTATATATATATGGTTATTCATCACAACAGATAGGTTTATTATTATTTATTCACATAAAACTCATTATGAAATTTCGGGGTTTTATAATTTTTTTCGCTAATAGAGTTCGCTTATAACAACAGTCATTAAGCGATAATTGGTATGGCCCCGTATGAAGCATCGTACGTAAAGTCTTGCAGATCGCCTATATGTTGGGTAGAGCCGGAGGATAGTTTAATGCTTGGGCCAGAGCTTATGAGACAGATTACTGAGAAAGTAACATTGATTAGAGAACAGATTCTAGCCGCTCAGAGTCGGTAAAAGAGCTATGCAGATAAGAGATGAAGACCTTTGGAGTTTCAAAATTTGAAGAGTTAGTTATGCTGAAAGTATCGTCTGTGAAAATGTTTAGCAATTCGGAAGGCGGGGAAAGCTTGAGCTGAGAAGTATTGGACCGTTTCGGAGATTTAGCTTCGGGATGATTTGACTACGATTGAAATCCCAGTTTGTATACTTGCTAGAGAAGACAAGAGATTTAGAAACAAGTTGTTTTCCTTTGGTAAAAATTCAGTGGAACCGAAGAGGCGTTGAGGAGATTTCTTGGGAACGCGAAGAGGACATGTGTCGCGACTATCCACATATGTTTGAGCAGGTAAATTAAAACTTTGGTATGATTTATATATGGCTTATAGATTCAATTACGGAGATGTTTATACTTAACGCTAAAATGGGGGTATTACCACTTATCTCCTAAGTACTCGGAACATATAGTATATATATGAGGGGTACCTTGTTTGGATTTTTCGCTCGATGTACTTGTTCCATTTAGTTAGGAGTTAAGTGGGGGTATTTACATTTTAGATGGTTAAGTGTAGACATCGAAGATGATTTTTTTTTTAGAGCGTGAAGATGTTGTGTAGCAATACTTCCTGTATTTATTGAGGAAGTGGATTGATTTATGTGCATGAGTATTTGTGTGACTATATTTAGATTTAACGCTAGAATGAGGATATTTCCGCTCAATTCTTAATCTTTTGGAACATATGGTATATATATGGGGGGTTCCTTGTTTGGATTTTTCGTCTGACGTACTAGTTCCATTTGATTAAGGGTTGAGTGGGAATATAGTCATCCTGGATTGTTAAAAATGAATATCGTTATATGCTTGTCTAGAGTAATATTATTTGTTTGAGTATGATTTCTGAATTTTGAGGACGAAATACTTTTAAGGGGGGGAAGAATGTAAAACCCCATATTTTATTAGAAGTATATGTGAACTATTAGTGATAAATAGTTCTATGTGTGGTAAATGACTTGAGGTCATGGAAATACTTGGTAGTAAGTTTCTAGACATGTATAAGTGTGGTTTCATAGAGTTCGTGTATTGGTTTTGGCTGAATAACAAAACAAGCACGAATCTGGAAATAAATGTCTGTTCAGTCGACTTATGAGTCGACTCATGAGTTGACTAATGAGTCGACCTATGAGTCGACTGACGGGCTGATTTCCAGCTTTTCTTTTATTTGCGGGTTGGGTTGGTTTTGTTTTGGGTTTGACCGCTTATATAAAATCTCTCCTACCCGAAACCAACCCAAAAACCCATCAATTATCAGAGAAACCCTAGCCTCTCTCTCCCCTCAAAACCCTAGTTCGTTTTTGGTGATTTTTGGGGGATTTTTTTAAAGGATTTCAGTAGGATTTGACGAGGTGCAGCATAGAAGATCTTTTTCTCTCGGATTCAGGAGTTGGTCAGCATACCAGAGGCGAGTAACATCTCGCCCAGCCCTCACCCACTGTTTGTGTAGTTTCTATGATTTTTTATTTCGGATTTTTGAGCCTAAAACATATTTTGTGTATAAAAATATATGCTTTACATTCTAAGCTGTAAGATCTATATTTTTCAGTTAGTAAAAAGCTCACCAACGTTTTTGTAATATAGATCCAGATCTGGAATTAGTCTTAAATATGGGTTTCATGTGATTTAATATTTTCAACACGTTTTTAAACATGAAGAAATATGTTTAGGGTTGACGCTGGCTCCCAAGTCTAGAAGTGCCTTATCAATGTGAGTGTTACCTATGACGCATGGAATTGTGGGACAACTAGGGTCCTTGTATTTCAACGGCATGGGTTTTGAAAAAATTTCACTGAGGTTGGTAGCTAAGAAGACTTTCTTGGGGACATTGGTGGTTCTTTTCTTAGTGCATAAGTCCTTTAAGAACTTTGCATAAGAAGGGATTTGTTCGATTGCATCTAGGAGAGGGATGTTGATCTTCACCTGTTTAAACGTTTCTAGGATTTTCTCAACTTGCAGGGAGTTTTTCCTAGGTTTGAGTCTATCTGGAAAGGGGGCAACGGGCCTATATCTATCTAGATCAGGCTCAATCTCAAGTTCAGTGTTTTGGTCATCGGAAGGAATTACTTCATCAGAAGGAGTTTGTTGGATGGGAGAAAGGGTTTGATCCGGTGTCATTCTAACTTGGTTGTCTATTTGTTTTCCTGATCGCAGTGTGTGAACTGCATTCACATGAGCTGGATGGGATGAACTGGATCCATTGTCTTTAGGGTTTGCAACAGGTTAACTTGGGAATTTTTCTTTCTCTTTCACTCACGGCAGTGGCTAGTTGCCCAAGTTGGGTTTCTAACCGGGCTATGGCTTGAGTGTTCGAGTTGAGCACTTGGCCGGTTGTTTGCATGAAGGAATTTAGAGTGGTGGATGACTGGGTCAACATGTTGGTCGTTTATGTAGAAGCTTTTATCATAGCTTCTAAACCCTTTTCTAAGACACTTAAACGTTTGTCATGATCAGAATTTGAAGGATTTGTAGGCTGGTGAGGATGAGGATGTTGGGTTGGAAAAACTGGGTTAGCTTGTTGAAAATTGTTTGGTGCGTTGAATGGGATAGTGTTTCTCCTAGGGAATTGTTGGTTCGATGCGGGAATGAAGTTTTGGTTTCCATGAGAATTTCCTTGGTTCCAAGCAAAGTTGGGATGATTTCTCCAACCTGGATTGTAGGTTGGAAAAAATGGATCATTTCTAGGGTGCTAAAATGCAGCGTTCATCTGTTCTAAAGCATGGTTGTTTCCTAGGAGAGGGCATTCCTCTGAAACATGGGTAGAAGACTGACAGTTATGACATCCCGGGGCAGAAACATGATTGATTTGAGCGGGAGCTCGTTCCTTAACTTCTAAGGCTTCTAACCTCCGCAGAATCGTCGCCATCTTCGCTTCAGACGCAATGTTTGACTCCAGAGAAAGACCACTAGACTTAGATTGGGGAACAGATGAAACCCTGTCATCACAGTTTTCCCACTGTATTGTTTTCTCGGATAGACTCTCTAGGAATTCCCAAGCTTCATCGGCGTTTTCCCTCATAAAATCTCCCTGACACATCGATTCTAAAGATGTTTTTGAAGAATAGTCTAATCCTTTATATATGACTTGGCACAATCGCCATTTTTCTAGACCGTGATGAGGATATTGGATTAAAAGATCTTTAAATCGGTCAAAATATTTCCAGAATGTCTCTCCCGGGACAATTTTGAAGTTTTGAATATTGTTCCTAAGTTTTACCGTTTTATGAATAGGAAAAAATTTCTTGAGAAAAACGGTGACAAATTCCTCCCAAGTTGAGATGGAATTTGTCGATAAGCTGTACAGCCATTTTTTAGCTTTGTCCTTAAGAGCAAATGGAATAAATCTGAGCTTAATTGCATCTTCGGTTAATTCTCTCATTTTAATCATAATACACAGTTCCTCAAATTCCGAGATAAAAATGTATGCATCTTCTGTTTCATTACCTAGGAATTTGGGAAGCATGTTTATGTAATACGGTCTAAGCTCGAAATTTGCTCCATTTGCTTCGGGGAGCCTTATGCAAGATGGAATTGCATTTCTGGTGGGGTAACACATATCCTGAAGAACTGGTTGGTTTGCCATTTCTTGGATTGGTTCAACACGGATTAAACGATAAGAATTATCCCGAACCCAAGTTTGCATACACCAAAACAATTTTTTTTTTCATTTTTTTTAAGGAAAGAAAGAAAATTAGTTTTTTTTATATGAGAAGAAAAAAAAATAAAGAAAAATCCTAACTAAAACAAATCAAATCAATCACTTTTCAATCACTCTAATTCTAGGGTTTAGCCTAACTCAACTAGACCAGCTCCTAACCAAAAACTCTTACAGTGAAAAGATTAAAGTTTTACCCAGGTAGTTAGCCAGGTAAGGATAGTACTAGAGGGTGATCAAAGATCAATTAAGTACCTCTTTCCTTACGGAGCGCTTTACGTAACCCCTAAACCTTGCCTTAGACACCAACTAATCTGAGAAAACTTAAATCGGTCCACTTAAGGATTTCTTATTCCTTATTGAGCTTGAATCCTTAGGGGCTAACGTCTAATGAGTTTTAGAAGACTTGGGTTTGTGAAGTGAGGAATTAGTGATTTGTGGGCTAAGGAAAGGGTGATGAAATCCCTTACCTTATCTTAATTATGGGTTCCCTTAAGAATGTTTTAAGTGTGTGCCAAATCAAGTACTACAATCACTTTGGTGAATTCCTACACTATATGAAATGCAACCCTAGAAATTAAAAGCGACTAAAAAGGATGATAAAAAAAAATCTTTTATATATTTTTTAATTATGGTCAACAACAATCAAATGTGAGAAGGGGGAACATTGTTTGAGTTTATTATCTTGTTAGTTAATGTTCAAGTGAAAGATGGATTTTATTATGGTCAACAAAAATAAAATCTTTTTTTTTAAATCCTAATTGTCTCTAATTGTGAAGCTAGCTAAAGAGGGTGGAATTGAAAACTAGAAAGAGGACTTACCAGAAAGCAATTCTCCAAGTTCTTGATCTTCAATCCAAGATTTTCAAGGCTCCAAGCGGTTGCCTTCCACAAGAAAACACACAAGTTAAAGAACCAAACTAATAAATCCTATTCTAGCACCCTCCCGACAACGGCGCCAAAAAACTTGATGCGGCATAATTATGTACGCAAAATTTGCATAGTGCACAATTGATCAAGTTATAGTATAAAAAGTTATCGATCCACGCGGAAGGTATTTTAATGAGATTATTAGAATTGGTTCTTATGTTTTGTGCGTGACAAGATAGTATTAAAGAATAAGTGTGATTGTGATGAGAGATATGATGATGAGTGGTTGTTTGATTTATGTGCAAATAACAATAAATTGGAATTTAGAGAAAAGAAGATAAGAATCAAAGAATGAATGAAATCACAAGGCAAGAAAGAAGAAAGAATAAAATCAAGAAATAAAATCAAGAATAAAAAGAAAAATTAAAGAAAGTCAAGATGGAGGATTCACAAGAGGTAAGAAATCTAGAATATAATCCACTAGCTAATTTTAATTACAAAATACAAACTCTTCTCTTTTTATCATAATTCATCTTAGATTTATTAAGCATAGACTATCAAACCATTTAAGGAAAGTATAACCTATCAAATTTTCATCTAAGTCAAAATTACTATTCATGATAAGAACAACAATAAGATAATAATCCTAGAATTCATAAGCATAACCTATCAAACCATTTAAGATAAGCATAGATTATCAAATTCTTCTTCTACCGATTAGTTCTCTAGTTGATTATCCAAAACATGAACATTTTAAGTGCAAGAGAATAATTCATACAATATAAAGGAAATTAGACTAGTTTCATATAATTCTAAACTTCCTACAAGAATTAAATTCACATCTTTAAGAAATAAAAACAAGAAAAAGAACTAATTACAAAAATAAAAAGAAAAGAAAAATCTAAACTATGAACAAGAAATAAATCTAATTACAAAGAAAATAAAAATCTAAACTACAAAATAAATTGCAGAAATTAAATGCAAGAAAAATAAATCTACTCTAAAAATTAAAGTGCAAAAAGAAAGTAAACATCAGTGAATGAGAGCCATTGGATTGAAATCTTATCTAAAAACAACAAATTTTAGCCTTAGATCTATAACAAACTGTACGATGGTATCGATGCAGGCATCGATACAGGCATCGATGCCCCCATCGATGCAGGCATCGATGCCTGCCTTCTTCTGGTTGCTGTCCGCAGAACTCTTGTATTTGGCTTTTGGGCTTGTGTCTTGGGGTTTGGCTTGGACTTTTGGGCTTGGCATTTTCTCTTGATTTCCCATTGGGCTTTGAATTATTTCTTCATTAAATATTTGAAAGAATTCCTTTGGCTTCATGGGCTTCATTTCTTCATTAAATCAAGGGCTTTTTGTTGAGAGATGAGAGTTTGGTCTCTTATTCTTCATTAACCTGCAATTAAAGATAAAAGAAATTATTAGTGGTATATTTATTCAAATAAAATAGATAATGAGGGTATAAAATTGTAATAAAATATGATTATCAAATACCCCCACACCTAAATTTTTGCTAGTCCTCTAACAAAGAAAATAAAAAGAAAATCCTAACTCACTTTCGCAGGAATCGCGGTTGTATTTAGCGCATACAACAAGCCTTTAAACCCCTAGGTTACCCCAGTGGACGAGTTTTAGTCTCGTGAGTGTTTACAGTGAATATATCCACAAAATTTGGTCAACTTGCCAAGTTAAATAAGTCAGTAAATAACAGATTTTCCTTGATATATTTAAACATTCTAATTGAAGCTAGTTAATAATCAAGAAAACGTTTTTATATATAACTCCAATGTAAATCCCCTAGAAAATCTTTTTCATTATAGCAATACAAAACCAAGTCAAATCTTAGAAATTTAATTAAAAAGTTTTGAAAAGAACATGCCAACTCTTTGTTTTAAATAACTTTCAAGTCTCTTGATCAAAAATTGTTTTTCAAGACCATATATACAAAACAACAATATATAAAAACAATTGTTAGTGTTATATATATGTATATTTTTTCCACTCTCTAATTCTTGGTGATTGTTTTCTATTTTAACGGGCTTTCTAAGTGACCATTTAACGAGTTTTGGGCCAATGAATCCCAACCCAATTGGGCTTAGGTCATTAAGTATAGAGATACTCCTTGGGCTTAATTGCTCAGTCAACTTAGGCTTTATAAGATAGAATCACCTTGAATTTAAGAGTTTTTATTTATTTATTTTTTTTGGGTGGTGCCCATTTTTCGCACTCTTCTTTTATAAGGTTAGTTTTTTTTAATATATATATGTGTAAGTATATATAGTCTTTAAAAAAAAATGTATAAATCAAGATAACTTGAAAAAAATATTTTCAACTCTAAGTTAAGCATGCAAAAATTTCATTATTTTTAATTAAAAATCTAAGGTAAGACTTAAGTAAAGTATACTAGTTGAAAAATCATTTCTTAAGAATTTTATTTGGAGTTATCATAAAAGGTGAACTTGAATATGTCACTAACTAAGAATTAGAAAATTTAAAATCTATCAATTTGATCAATTATTACTTAACTCTATTAATTTGGCAAGTGACAATATTTTTATAATTTTTTTTAACAAAAAGAAAGAAAAATATAACTAAAAAGGTAAAATAAAGAGGAAAATATGTATTTCTCACCCCCACACCTAAATTTTGCATTGTCCTCAATGCAAATTCGCTGAAGCACAAAGTAAAGCAGATAAAATAGAAGAACTTACAGTTGTTCGGTTGACAATGATGATAAGGATCTGCAATTACTGTTAGTATGAGGATGAAGAAATCAAATAAGAGAAAAATTGTAAGTAAATTTTTTTTTAATTATTATTATTATTATTAAATTTTTTTTTAACAAAAGAATTTTTTTTTTTATAATTTTTTTTAACAAAAAGAAAAAAGAAAAGAAAATGACAAAAATACAACTAAAAAGGTAAATAAAGAGGAAAATATGTACTTCTCACCCCCACACCTAAATTTTGCATTGTTCTCAATACAAATTCGTTGAAGTACAAAGTAAAGCAGATAAAATTGAAGAACTTACATTTGTTCGTTTGACAATGATGATAAGGATCTGCAATTACTATTAGTATGAGGATGAAGAAATCAAATAAAAGAGAAAAAAAATTATTTTTATTTTTATTTATTTTTTTTTTTGTTAATTTTTATTTTAATGAGGTTCATGAAGGACCAACACCTCTTCCTCTCCGAGTGTAGAAAATTCTAAAAATGGTTTCAGACGTTGACCATTTATTTTAAAAATGTTACCATTTTTAGGATTTTCTATCTCGACAGCCCCATGTGGAAAAACTTGTTTGACAAAAAATGGACCTGTCCATCTTGATCTTAATTTTTCAGGAAAAGATGTAATTTTGAATTGTATAATAAAACTTTCTGTCCTGGAGAGAAATTTTTTCGTAAAATTGATTTATCATGAAAAATTTTGGTTTTCTCTTTGTAAATTTTTGAGTTTATGTATGCATCATTTCGAATTTCTTCCAACTCATTTATTTGGAGCAATCTGTTCTTACCTGCCGAGTCTGAATCAAAATTTAGCTGTTTTATTGCCCACATTGCTCGATGCTCCAACTCCACTGGTAGGTGACAAGCAGCTTTCCCGAATACCAGTCTGTATGGTGACATCCCCAAATTAGCCTTGCAAGCTGTTCTATATGCCCACAGAGCATCACACAATTTTACAGACCAATCTTTTCTGTTATGATTAACTGTTTTTTCTAAGATTTGTTTGATCTGCCTGTTTGTGACCTCTACTTGTCCACTGGTTTGGGGGTGATAAGGAGTTGACAATTTGTGTGTGATTGAATATTTTCTCATCAAAGCCTCGAAAGAACGGTTACAGAAATGTGTACCGTTATCACTGATGATCGCTCGAGGTACTCCAAACCGGGCAAAAATGTTCTCTTTCAAAAACTTGACAATGACCTTGTTGTCATTAGTTTTGCAAGCTACCGCCTCAACCCATTTTGACATGTATTCAACGGCTACTAGAATGTAAACATTTCCAAAGGAATTTGGAAATGGTCCTATGAAATCGATACCCCACAGATTAAAAAGTTCAATAGATAAGATGGGTTGTAAGGACATCATATTTCTACTAGTGACCTTCCCTAAAAGCTGACAGCGGTTACAGGTTTTACAAAACTCGAATGAATCCTTGAAGAGAGTGGGCCAATACAGCCCAGATTGGAGAACTTTTTCAGCTGTTTTTCTCAGGCCAAAGTGGCCCCCACATGCTTGCTCATGACAAAATGATAGAACACTCCTAGTTTCTTTAGTGGGAACACACCTCCTAAAGATCTGATCAGGACAGTATTTGAACAGATATGGATCATCCCAGTAAAAGTATTTTACTTGGGAGAGAAAACGGGATCTATCCTGTTTGGACCAATGAGAAGGGATCTGGTTCATGACTATGTAGTTCACAATGTCAGCGAACCATGGGACAGATTGGATTTGTAGGAGTTGTTCATCAGGGAAATGCTCATTGATCGAAACGGTTGATGTTGGTGCATTTGGGAGTTGAGAAAGGTGATCTGCTACGGGGTTCTCTGTTCCCCTTCTGTCAAGAATTTGGATGTCATACTCTTGAAGAAGAAGAATCCATCTAATGAGCCGTGCTTTAGCATCCTTTTTTGTCAAAAGATACTTTAGTGCAACATGATCTGTGAAAACTTTGGTTAAGGAACCGATAAGGTAGGACCTGAATTTTTCTAAGCCAAAGACTACAGCTAAAAACTTTTTTTCTGTGACAGAGTAATTTTGGTGGGCATCATTCAGAGTTCTACTGGCGTAGTAGATCACATGCGATTTTCCATCAAACCGTTGTCCTAAAACAGCTCCAATCGCAGAATCAGATGCATCACACATCAGTTCGAAGGGTAAGGTCCAGTCCGGTGCATGAATGATAGGAGCTGTGGTTAGCTCCTTTTTCAGATATTCGAAAGCTTTGAGGCAGTCGGGGGAGAAGACAAATGATGTATCCTTGGCTAAGAGATTGGTTAAGGGTCTAGCAATTTTGCTGAAATCCTTGATGAAACGTCGGTAAAAACCAAGATGACCAAGAAACGATCTGACATCTTTGACTGTTTTGGGAGGAGGGAGATTGGAAATGAGATCTACCTTAGCTTTGTCTACTTCGATTCCCCTATTGGAAACTACATGTCCTAAGACAATGCATTGTTTGACCATGAAATGACATTTCTCCCAATTGAGAGTCAAATTTTTCTACCTACACCGTTCTAGGACCAGTTTAAGATGATGCAAACATTGGGAAAATGTGTCACCAAAGATGGAAAAGTCGTCCATGAAAATTTTGAGAAATCTCTCTACCATGTCGGAAAAAATACTGATCATGCAACGTTAGAATGTGTCCGGTGCGTTACACAGTCTAAAGGGCATGTGTCGGTATGCGAATGTTCCATACGGGCAAGTGAAGGTGGTTTTCTCCTGATCTTCGGGAGCGATAGGGATTTGATTGTAACCTGAATATCCATCCAGGAAACAATAGAACTCGTGTCCTGCTAAACGCTCTAACATTTGATCAATGAAAGGAAGAGGGAAGTGATCTTTCTGAGTGGCTAAGTTGAGTTTTCGATAATCAATGCAAACTCGCCATCCAGTTTGGATCCGAGTGGGAATCAGCTCATTAGCCTCATTTTGGATCACGGTGATCCCAGATTTCTTTGGAACAACTTGGACTGGACTCACCCATGAACTATCAGAAATGGGATAAATGATCCCATGATCGAGACATTTCAGAATGTCTTTCCTAACGGCTTCTTTCATCACTGGGTTTAACCTACGTTGAGCATCTCTAGTAGGTTTGGCATCATCTATCAAATGGATTCGGTGTTGAACAATGGTTGGACTAATCCCTTTGATATCAGCCATGGTCCATCCAATGGCTTCCCTATTCTCTCTTAAAATATCTAAGAGAGCTTCCTTTTGACCGGTAGTTAAGTCAGAAGAAATGATAACTGGTAAAGACTCGTTCTCCCCTAAGTAGGCATACTCTAGATTTTCAGGTAGAGGTTTGAGCTCTAACTTAGGGGGTTCCTCCACAGATGGGCGCAACTGGACTCGGGGTTCTATCTCCAAAGGTTCTCGTTGCTAGCCAACAGCAAAAACATGATTGATCAGTGGTTCTATCTCTAGTTCGTCATCAGAAAGCTCCTCAATCATTAAATCAGATGCATTTGAATCAGACTCACACTCCCCCTCTTGTTGTTCACTGGATATTCCTTGAATGAAATTCACTTCCATGGGTTCATCAGATGGATCACTAGGCTGCCTTCCTAGGTTGAAGATATTGAGGTCAACAGTCATATTCCCAAAAGATAGTTTTATCTGACCGGTTCTACAATTGATCAAAGCATTTGAGGTGGCTAAGAACGATCTTCCTAGAATGATGGGAATTTGACTTTTGAGATTGGAAACGGGCTGCGTTTCCAAGACAATAAAATCAACTGGGAAAATAAACTCTCCAACTTTGATCAGAACATCCTCTACCTCTCCATTGGGAATTTTTACAGATCTATCAGCTAACTGTAGAGTACATCTTGTCGGTTTAAGTTCTCCTACACCTATCTGTTGATAGACTGAATAAGAAAGGAGGTTGATGCTGGCTCCCAAGTCTAGAAGTGCCTTATCAATGTGAGTGTTATCTATAACGCATGGAATTTTGGGACAACCAGGGTCCTTGTATTTCAACGGCATGGGTTTTGAAAAAAAATCACTGAGGTTGGCAGCTAAGAAGACTTTCTTGGGGACATTGGTGGTTCTTTTCTTACTGCATAAGTCCTTCAAGAACTTTGCATAAGAAGGGATTTGTTCGATTGCATCTAGGAGAGGAATGTTGATCTTGACCTGTTTAAACGTTTTTAGGATTTTCTCAACCTGCGGGGAGTTTTTCCTAGGTTTGAGTCTATCTGGAAAGGGGGCAACGGGCCTATACCTATCTAGATCAGGCTCAATCTCAAGTTTAGCTATTTGGTCATCGGAAGGAATTGCTTCATTAGAAGGAGTTTGTTGGATGGGAGAAGGGGTTTGATCCGGTGGCATTCTAACTTGGTTGTCTATTTGTTTTCCTGATCACAGTGTGTGAACTGTATTCACATGAGCTGGATGGGATGAACTGGATCCATTGTCTTTAGGGTTTGCAATAGGTTGACTTGGGAATTTTCCTTTCTCTCTTTCACTCACGGCAGTGGCTAGTTGCCCAAGTTGGGTTTCTAACAGGGCTAAGGCTTGAGTGTTCGAGTTGAGCACTTGGCCGGTTGTTTGCATGAAGGAATTTAGAGTGGTGGATGATACGGGTGTATCTTCTCTTCAGGAGCTTAGCGATCCTCATGGGAGCTTGAGGATAGGAGATTCTCATTGTTCGCGGTGAAAATCGTAGCTTTCTTCATTGAAGTCATTGCTATCTTGAATAACAACTTTTTGAGTTACAAAAGATCCGGTCTTTTTTAGATCCGGTTACAACGAAATCAAAGAAAAAAAATAAAAATTACAACTTTCTCCTTTTGAACAAATCGCGAGCTCCTGTTTTGCGGTCGCTCGCTTGTGTGGGTTCTTTGCCAACGCCGGGGTTAATCCGTGGACCACCGCGCGATCTAGATCCGGTCGGATCTACACGATTCGACGGGTATTATTCCGCGAAGGGAATAATAGCCGGGGAGGATTAGTTCACCAAGGAAATAATCGTCCAAATCTCGGGATCAAAGGCCAAGCTTTGATCCGGAGTATGATCTCGTGTAGATCTCAGATCTGATCTCTCTCTCTCTCGAACTCCTGCCTTTT
Organism: Asparagus officinalis; assembly: GCF_001876935.1. Classification (NCBI taxonomy): domain Eukaryota; kingdom Viridiplantae; phylum Streptophyta; class Magnoliopsida; order Asparagales; family Asparagaceae; genus Asparagus; species Asparagus officinalis. The sequence continues at coordinate 45,066,500 of NC_033798.1, forward strand.
GTGACGTGGACGCTCGCCGAGAATCAGATCTGAATCTAAAGGTCTTATAAAAAGGCTATCTTTTTATTTCATTGTAACGATTGAAGTTGTAATGAATGCAGCAATGAATACAGCAACTTTTTCCGCAAACACTTATCTGGACTCGATTTGTTGACCTGATTTGGCAGTCGATCCGAATCTTGATTTGGCAGTAAATCCACTTCTGAGTTCGAGTCCGAAACCGATCTTGATTCGATCGTGATTCGTCCGAGTCCGCTCTTGTTTGAATGACTCGTTGATTCCCCAAACCGTTGGCTTGATTCCACGCTCGAATGGATGTATTCCGTTGCTTGCATGTGTTTCGTCAACCTCGTCGCCTCGTTGGTTCGTCGGTTTGTGCCGAGCTATGCTAAGGGACCTATAAGCAATTTTATATGCCTACAGATACCCCCTCCAAAGTATTTCAACCTCGTTCTTTTATAGAAGAGATACTTTGGATATGATTGTCCCTACCTTCAGTCGGTATAACGGGACCTCGGAATGGCTTCTGTTCTTTACTCCTTCAATTCTCCAGGCTTTTCGGTGCTTTGTCGAAAGTCTGTAAGAGTTCCGGTGCTGCATTTATTGTCTGACCGTTTGTCGGAATTTTGAACTTGAAGTCGATTCCTGTTTTCTAACTTTTAGCTGACCATTGATTGTGGCGTCGAGTCTTTATGCACAACGCGTTGTCCGGCGTAGTGTGGTTGAGTTATCCTTAAGAATATTTATAAACAATATTCTCCAGGAACTTCTCAAACCAAAAATAGGGAATAGTTTATACTCATATACCTTATTGGAGTATTTTCTGTGCCCAAATGGGCTGAACCAGCTTGATAATGAGCCAAAAAAGGCAGTAATTCGGCTCAAAAAATTTTCTGATCCTTCCGAATATGTGGGAGAGGCAAGAATAAACCAAGGACTGAAACCTAGGTCGATTTGAAGTTGTTTCGATGCTTGATTCAGCTTCAATTTGAATTCTGGTTCAAACCAGGTCTGGTCCGATTCAACTTGGTCTGGTCCGGTTCAACTTGGTCTTGGTTCACATTATAAAAGAGGGTTTTTTTTCTCTTATTAGGGCCAGCCCCCCCCTCTCTCTCTTTCTTTCACTTTTCTCTTCCCTCGAGCGTCCGTTCTCCCTCAAAACTTCATATTTGCATTAGATCTAGTCTTCCTTTGGATCTTTGACTGAGAAATCCCTCCAAACTTCCATATTTAGAATTTCTCTCAGGCCCCTCGAGCGCGTGGTCCGAGCCTCTTTCAAGATCTGATTTTTTATTGGATCCACGAGCTTTTCCTTAGGTAAATCTTCAACCATTTTAGCATTTTTTATGCTTAATTCAATTTATGAATTTGTGGGGTCGCATGCGAGGGTTAGGATTAAGATTTGGCGCCTCGAGCTCACCTTTCAGGGGGGAGAATTGCAAAAAAGAGGAACTTTTTTTTTCTGGATCTGATCCCTTAACTTATTTTGCAGTTCTCTATATCTCGTATTGCGAGGGGTCAATCCTCTACCGCGTCGGCTGATGGCGCGCCTCCCTCTTATGCTGGTGAGCTATTTTTTAGAAATTTACAAATTAATCCATTTTTTCTTGGAAATTTGCAAATTGGTCCTTTTCACCCCTTTTTGTTCTCCTTGGCGAGGCAATCGGGAAGAGTCTTGATTCTCCTTGGCGAGGATCGACGCTTTAAAGATATGTTTTGCTTGGTCAAAACCATATCTCAAAATCAATAAAGGGGGCGTTTTGACGCTGCATTGTGCCTTATAAGGCAGGGATATATAGTCGATATACCCTATCTTATAAGTGCATAATGTGGCCAAATCGTCTCACCCTTTATAAGGCAGTGACTCTATCTTACCCATTCGTAGGATGAGTTCAACTTCCTTTTATGATTGAGACTAACAACTGTTTAAATTTTTGCTTCCAGTGGAATATCCTTCTGGGGCGTTCTCATCTCACGCAGTGTACGGGCGTCGTGGCGAGTATTATTCGACTTCCGACGATTTTTCCCCTATCCCAGTCACTCCTCGGTTTGCTTCGGGCACGTCGATAGAGGTTGCCCAAGTGGTGAAGGAAGGTGGATATCGAGCTCTTCGCCAGTTGATTACAGATGCGCCCCTCGTGAAGGATGCCAGTTCGGTTCAGCCTCTCAAGAAGACCGATTTTTTATTTGGCGATTCTACCAAAGATCCGGATGCCGTGTTTATCGATGCTGAGCAGTGGCTTCATAAGACTGGCAGTGGTTTCATATATTTGCCGAAGATTCCTCGGCATCGTTCGTTGACTGAGCTCCGGCGTCAGGCCGTGACACGGGAGATGTCGTGGCGCTTGACGGAGGAGCATGAGAGTGTTCACTACGGATACATCACTCATCAGGCAGCTCCTGGTTCGAGCAGGAGTCACATCACTGGATTGCATCCTGGAGTATTGGGGTTAGATGCACCGCCACGTAACGAGCTTCTTGCCGCTGCTTCTACTTTGAAGAATCGCCTCGCTGCTTTAGGACGGGAGATGCCTTCGACACGCCACAGGTTTTATGGTTGGGTCCATTCTTTGGACAAGCTTTGGAAGACTCGCATGACGAAGTACGTTTTGAGCCGATGGAGCGAGGAGTTGCACGCTTGTGGTCTGTATGCAGCCGTTCATGCCACTATGTATGGTTTGCCTGTTAGCACAAAGCATTTCTTCGCTTTGTGCGAGCTCTACAACCCGGATTCGAACACTTTTCTGACCCGGCAAGGGGAATTGGGCTTGGCCCTCCATGAGATGCACAGGATTTCTGGTTTGCCTATGGGACAGATGTTATATCAGGAATATTTTCCCTCCAACCAAGAATTAAGTCAGCTGAAGGATCGCATGCCCGACCGCTACGAGACTTTATGGGACCTCACATGTCACTATCATATCGCTTTGGCGCAGTCTGAGCCCTTAGCAAAGAGGGCTAAATCCCATGTGAGCCAGAAGCAGTTTGCGTCTTATCGCATGCCCGACCGCTATGAGACTTTATGGGACCTCACATGTCACTATCATATCGCTTTGGCGCAGT
>NC_033798.1:45070562-45084669 GCF_001876935.1 Asparagus officinalis
TTACTCACGGTAGGAGCAGCTGCTGACACCTCGCCTGGGGGTGCAGTGTTAAGGCCCATAATCCCGGGTCGAAGACCACGAACGTCATGATACCCGTTAGAGCCAGGAGTCTTGTGGTGAGTGGCATATCCACACTGAACTTGCTCGGCATCTTCAGTAAGGTGCCAAGACATCTGTCGCTCCACGGCCTGTCCCTTCAAGTGACTGAAAGAATATTGACGCGGAATGGAGGGAATGTACAAGACAGCCCCTTCGTCGAGAGTCAGCCAGTGTTCCTCGGTAAGGGTCAGCGTAGCAGGATCCTCGACGTGATCTCCGAACAGGAAACTCGGCTTCTTTAAAGCCTGAGTAGAGGAAGAATCCGCAGTAAAGGTGGCATCCGTGATAAGCTGGCGCAAACAATGACGCCCTCCTTCCCGTATCAAATGACAAGATTCGTCTGAGCGATCTCTGTCAAACCGAGGGAGTGGACTAACGGCCTGCCTGAGGGAAGCTGAAGAGAAGACCTCCCGGCTACAACCAGTATTGGCATGAGGAGGAAGGCTGCCCGCAGGAAACTCTACTGCAATAAAGCACAAGGGTGGAGTCAGAAAATCCATCTCATAAGAAGAATGATAAGCTCATTCACGGAATAATTGGAGAGACGATTTTGAGTGTCCTACACCGGAAGAACGGTATGCATCATCACGTAAATAACGTGGTAACATACACCGATCTATAAGGTGTGGGACGACACAAAATCGCCCCAATATACCAGAAGACTTGAATTGGCCAAGCAAAACAAGTCTGAAACCTTAACCCCCGCGAAGGAGGGTGTCGGTTCTTCCTTCATGACCCGCAAAGAGGTCAATCAGGGATGCAAAAAAACCTTCATGACCCGCAAAGAGGTCAATCAGGGATACAAGAGAAAAATATATATATAAATTCTCACCCCCGAAGAAAGAGGCCGCAGGGGAAGATGTAGCGGGAACCTCTTCCTCGCTGTGCTGCGAATGAGAACGACTCCTACGAGGTCGAGGTCGGCGTGGAGACATTGAAAATCTGCGACGAAAAGCAGCAAGTCAGGTACAATCTAAAATATGAATACGCGAAATTTAAAAGGGAAATTAAGAACTTTAATTAAAATCCTATGCATAAATAGGATTTCATAATTGAAGTCTAGTTAAACCTACAAATTTCGTGCATGCGAAACAATGATTGTCATTTTTCGCGGTGAATTTTGGTGAAATACCCAAAATACCCTTCGTGTTCAAGGCTAAATTCGGGTCAAGGACACGCTCGAGTTGGGTCATGGTCATCATATCTGATCATATAGCACCCCCGATACCCCACAATTTTGGTTAATTTTACAAATAAACCCTTTTGTAAAATGAAGCCAAATTTGTAAATAAATCCCTTCACAAATTTCAATTTTACGTCCACATGCCCTTATCAAAACTTTGGTTATTGGGTTGTGGTCTAAACTTTTGGAATTTCAGCCCTAAATTTCAGCCCTTTTGCAAATAAACCCCTCTACAATTTGAGGGTTGCTTTTTGCAAATAAACCCCTCAAACAACATTGGTTTTCTTGCATAAAGCACCCCTCAAATTTTCGACCAAATGGACATGCAGTCCAAGCCACAAAATTTCAGTCCCATTTTTGCATAAAAGCCCCTACAAATTTCAGCCCCCTTTTTACATAAAAGCCCCTACAAATTTCGGCCCTATTGTAACTTTGCATAAAACCCCCCAAATTCTTGTGCATACACGAGGATGAAGAAAAAACCCTAGCTTGGAGGAGAGGAAATTTCGGCCAAGGAGAGAACACCAAAATCCGAAATTTCTTTATGGAGTTTATGGGTTTTGAGTTCTTGAAAGAGAGAAACAATGGGTATGGATGAAAGGAGGAAGAAGGAGTTTGAGAGGGATTCTCTTTTGTTTAAGAGGGAAAGAATCCTCTTTTGAAAAGAATTTGAAAAAAGGGGGGAAACAAAAGAGGCAATAAAATCAAAACAAGAAAGAAAGCAAAGAGGGGGGAAAACAAAAATGGAAAGAAATCAAATAGGGGGTGGGGGGAAACTCGGTTTTGGCCAAAACACCCCAAGGGGTGTCTCGGCAAAACCGAGACACCCCAAGGGTGTTGCCGAGACACCCCAAGGGTGTCTCGGTTTTGTTGAGACACCCCTTGGGTGTCTTAACCCAATTTCGAGCCCTCGGATTCCCTTTTGAGACCCGATTTCGTCCATTTTCGTCGATTGTTTGAACGTTTCGACAAAATCAACACTAATCAACGACGAGCAATCCAAAACCCTAGGGTCAACGCCGGTCAACGCGTAACCCTAGGTCAACGCCAGTCAACGCGTTGCAACAAAAGTCAACGTTCGAGGATTCGGAACCCTAGGGTCAACGCCGGTCAACGCGTAACCCTAGGTCAACGCCAGTCAACGCGTTGCGACCAAAAGTCAACGTTCGACGATTCAAAACCCTAGGGTCAACGCCGGTCAACGCGTAACCCTAGGTCAACGCCAGTCAACGCGTTATGACCAAAAGTCAACGTTCGACGATTCAAAACCCTAGGGTCAACGCCGGTCAACGCGTAACCCTAGGTCAACGTCAGTCAACGCGTTACGACCAAAAGTCAACATTCGACGATTCAAAACCCTAGGGTCAACACCGGTCAACGTGTAACCCTAGGTCAACGCCAGTCAACGCGTTGCGACCAAAAGTCAACGTTTGACGACTCGAAACCCTAAGGTCAACGCCGGTCAACGCGTAACCCTAGGTCAACGCCAGTCAACGCGTTGCAACAAAAGTCGACGTTCGAGGATTCGAAATCCACACGAGTCAACGTTCGACGATTCAAAACCCTAGGGTCGACGCTGATCAACGCGTAACCCTAGGTCAAAGCCAGTCAACGCGTTGCAACAAAAAGTCAACATATTATGATCCGAAACCCTAAGTCAACACAATGTGATGGAGGTAGTTCAAAGTCAACTCAATGACACGAGCCAAACTCAATTCAGCAGCTGTAGACTCGAGACTCCGATGACGGCCAAGCGATAAACGCAGCGCCGAAAGAACTTCGGCTATTCGTCAAAGCATCGAATAGACCAAAAATCGAAGGAGCCAAGAGTTGAAGCTAACTACAGGTCCTTACACCGACTGAAGGCTAGACCAATCACATCCAAAGTATTCTAGCCTCTTCTATAAAAGAAACGAGTCTGGAACGCTTTGGAGGGGGTATCTGTAGGCATCGAAAATTGCCTATAGGTCTCCACGAACGGTTCAGTGTTAAAGATCGACGATGAACGTCACTATCCGATCCACAGGAGTTCGATTGACGTCGATGAACGATTGAAGTGAATCGACGAACTACGTGAGCTGATAGGATTTCGGGATAACAAAGGCACGGGCTAATCGAGAGCCCCGCGATGTTGCAAAAAGAACAACGCCCTTCGTGTCTCGTTCATTCTACAGATAATCCAACCACCGGAGCGGATCAAACTCTTCGTCAAGCTTCCAACGCACTTGGAATCACTCAAATCCGAGTTCGGACAAAGAATTTACGGCGAAAACAATCGAATGCACCTCAACGGACGTCTCAGGAATTCCAAAACACCCCCAGGGGTGTCTGGGTGTCTAGGAAAAGCCTAGACACCCCTGGGGTGTCTCAGAAAATCCGAGACACCCCTAGGGTGTCTCGGAAATTTCCGAGACACCCTAGGGTGTCTTGGAAATTCCGAGACACCCCAAGGGTGTCCCAGGGGTGTCTAGGCTTTTCCTAGACACCCCAGGGGTGTCTAGGCACCCTAGGTGCCCCCATTGCCTATAAATAGCAACCTAAGGCCTCATTTTTGGAGGATCTGGATTTTTTGGAGAGTTAGCGAAGCCCTGCTGTAGTGAAGAGTGGTCGAGCGCTTCAACAGAGGAGAGGTCTTCATCAGATTCTTCATCACCCGTGTCCGTTCCTTAGTATTACCCTTCGCCGGTAATCCTAAGAAGAGCAAATATCTCGTTTTAGCCGAGATAGGCGCTTCAGGCTTCTAGATCTCCTTGCGGATCGACGAAGCTCTGTCTGATTTTTTCTGGAACAGATCTGAGTGCCAGGTAGTCCACGGATATCGACATCCCCGTCACAGGCCAAAGACCCACGCAAGCAAGAGACGATAAACGGATCTTGTGTTTATTTTCAAGAAAGTTGTAATTTTTATTTTCGTTATTTGAATTCATTTGTAACGACTAAAGTTTTAATGAAATCAATGAAGAAAGCAACTTTCGACGAAAACACATATTTTCATGTTTTAGACTATTTTGTAAAATAATGATATTTTTCATTTGGGAGGCCTTTTCTGATAACCAGTTGCTGTAGCATGTTTATTATCATGTCTACAAACATTCCCCAAAGTTTTACATTTTTTAGAATTTATTTGATATTTTTAAACAGCGTTTTAAAATCAGCAAATCAGGTTTTTCATGTGTCAGATTTTGGTCGACCGCACCGGTCGACCGATCATTTGATCTTTCATCACTGGGCGACAGAGAGTTGGTCGGTGACCGAAAGCTCCATCGGTCGACCGCACCGGTCGACCGACGATTGTCCAGAGCTGGTCTTCATGTTTTTTGCTCTCCATCGGTCGACCGACAGAATTTCCGGTCGACCGACAATAGATCCGTTGAACTTCAACGGCTATTTCCTGAGCTGTTTGCTGGGGCTATTTTTGTCTTTTGGCTTAGGGTTTTTGACTGAGATTTAGAGTGGGTATAAATACCCTATTGCTGTTCTTTTTCAACTAAGAAAAGAAGTTTTTAAAACAAGGTGTTTAAACAAGGGTTTAGGGTTTTACTGTTTGGGTTTCTGTTTACAAAGGAGGAAGTTTTCACTGCAGATTGAGGGATTCATTCTCAATCCCCTTCATCCTCTTCTTTGTGTTCATACCATAGTTGAGAACAATCATTTGTTATATTGTGCTTATTGTGAGATTCACTTTGTAATACACTTGTACACCGAGTGAGGAGTGTGTGGTGAGAGTCGGGGATCGTCCCAAGAGGAGTGGCGTCGGTTGACGAACCTAGGGAGAGGTTGTAACCGAGCACTTGAGGGAGACACGGCTAGGTCCAACACTTAGTGGGTGTAAAGTGAGATTATAATAGTGTGTTGATTGTAAAGTTTTCGGTTAGCTAGAAAACCGAGTGTGAGGTGTAAACGTTATTCGGGTGAACGTAGAAAACCCGGATGATAGTGGATTTCTCCCCGGGAGTGGGGAGCAGAGACGTAGGACGGAAGGTCCGAACTCCGTGATCACTTGATTGTGTTTGAGTATGCTTTGGCGTTCACTTTTATTTATGTTCATATCTTATATCGCCATTGTGTATTGCTCAATACTATATCATCCACTATCTTGTTTAGATTATCTACCCTTGTGTTGTTTATATATCCTTGCACATACATTGCCTATATCTCATTATTAGGATATATCTTGTTGTTCACATTGCTTATCCTAGCTCATATATCTTGTGTTATTTCATACTTGCTAGGATAACTTGTTAATTAGTTTTTAATTGGCATAAAATCGGATTAGATTAGCATAAGACCCTAATCACCCCCCTCTAGGGTCCAACACCAGCCTGTTCCAGTTTTAGGTTTTTGGTCTTTTTGCCTTGTTTTCTCTTGGATTTGGGGTTCCTATATATACCCCCACATATCCTCAGTTTTATTTACCCAAGAGAATTTTAAAAACAAATTTAAGGGTGTTTAGTTTGGTTTTAGGTTGTTTTAAAAGAGTTTGTTTGTGAAGAAACTTTCATAAGAGCAAGAAGAGATTATCCTTCAGTGTTCGAGCTTCAACTCATCTCTCTCTCACTCTTGTCATTTATTGGAGAAGTTTTTTAAACTCAATCTAGCTTTGCATTTATATATAATTGTCTGATTATCATTTTTCTAAGCTAGAGTTTATATTGTGTTTAGTTTGATTTTAATTTATTGAATCTTATTGTTACACACACCCACTCAAGCTTTTAGTATTTACATGCATAGTATAATTTAGGGTGTAAGAGATTATAACCTTGAGTTGTGCTTAATTGAGTTCTCGCATTGTTTAGAGAACAATCATTTGTTGTGAGCTATTATTGTGAGGTTCACTTTGTATTACACTAGTACACCGAGAGGAGTGTGTTGTAAGAGACGAGGTCATCCTAAGAGGAGTGGGGTAGGTGGTAATACCTAGAGAGAGGTTGTAATTCCTAAAACTTGAGGGAGACACAGGCTAGAGACCAACACTTGAAGGTGGTAGTTAATGTGTTTACATTATGAGTGATTGTAAAGTTTTTGGTGAGCTAGAAAACCGAGTGTGAGGTGTAAATGTTATTCGAGTGAGCGTAGAAAACCTGGTGTGATAGTGGATTTCTTCCCGGGAGTGGGGAGCGGAGACGTAGGACGAAGGTCCGAACTCCGTGATCATATTGCTTGTTTGAGTTTGGCTTGGCGCACTTATATTTGTGTTCATCTTTATTGCCATTCTCTCATTGTTTATTTCATCCACTATATTGTCTATGTTTATATTACCATTGTTTAGTTTAATATCCTTACACATATATTTGTAATATATCATTCTTGCTAGGATATATTTGTTAATAAGTTTTTATTTGGCATAAATCGGATTAGATTAGCATAAACCCTATTCATCCCCCCTCTAGGGTTCCTTCCTAGTGATATTAGGGTGTTTTCACTAACATGTCATCAACATATAATAACAATATAATAAAGCTAGACTCGAACCTCTTGAAATAGCAGCAATGATCCGAATTGCATCTTCTATAGCCATTATTTTGCATGAACTTATCAAACTTCTTGTACCACTGTCTTGGAGCCTGTTTCAAACCATATAAGCTCTTTTTGAGCTTGCACACCATCTCTTCTTTTTCTTCTTCAATGAAGCCAACATGTTGCTTCATGTAGATTTCTTCATCCAAATTACCATGAAGAAAGATAATCTTCACATCTAACTGCTCAAGGAAGAGGTCTTCTGCAGCCACCAAGCTCAACACCACCCTGATGGTTGTGAGCTTTACAACAGGGAAATATCTCCGTGTAGTCCACTCCTTCCCGATGCTGGAACCCCTTTACAACTAATCTTGCCTTAAACTTCTTGCTTCCATCACTATCTTGCTTGACCCGGTAGACCCATTTGTTATGCAAGACCTTTTTCTGTGCAGATAGCTGGGCTAATTCCAATATCTCATTAGTGAGTAGAGAATCCATCTCCTCCTGCATCGTATGCTCCACCTGCTGAGATTCACTCACTTGCATAGCCTCCTCATAGCATTCCAGTTCACCACTATCTGTCAACAATAAGTAATTAAGAGATGAAAGATATCTAGGATTCGGTTTGGATATCCTGGATGACCTCCTAAGCTCTACGTCCTGGGTGGTTGCTTCTGTACTTGGAGCCTCCTCTATTTTTCGGTCAGAACAAACATCATCACCCCTATCTAGAAGTTCCTCTAAATCCATGTACTCGGATCCACCTGTATCCGAAGTGCTGCTCCAACTGTTTTAGCTATCCTTGGTATTTTTCCTATCCTTGTACATCACCTCCTCATTGAACATAACGTCTCGGCTCCTGATGATCTTCATGTTCTTCTCATTCCAAAGATGATACCTAAACTCATCAATACCGTATCCAATGAATGTGCACTTCTGCACATGGTCACTAATTTGAACATAAGCCACACAACCAAATACCTGCAAGTATGAGAGATTTATCTTCTTTCCACTCCAAACATCCTCTAGATCCCAGAATCTAATGGAACTGATGACCCATAATTAATAAGGTAAGCCGCCGTATGTACCGTATCTGCCAAAATATCTTAGGAAGACCTACATGTAATCATATGCTCCTAGCACGCTCCGACAAGGTCCTGTTCATCCTCTCCATAATGTCGTTCTGTTGCGACGTCCTTGGAGTAGTCCTCAGAACAAACATCATCACCCCTATCTAGAAGTTCCTCTAAATCCATGTACTCGGATCCACCTGTATCCGAAGTGCTGCTCCAACTGTTTTAGCTATCCTTGGTATTTTTCCTATCCTTGTACATCACCTCCTCATTGAACATAACGTCTCGGCTCCTGATGATCTTCATGTTCTTCTCATTCCAAAGATGATACCTAAACTCATCAATACCGTATCCAATGAATGTGCACTTCTGCACATGGTCACTAATTTGAACATAAGCCACACAACCAAATACCTGCAAGTATGAGAGATTTATCTTCTTTCCACTCCAAACATCCTCTAGATCCCAGAATCTAATGGAACTGATGACCCATAATTAATAAGGTAAGCCGCCGTATGTACCGTATCTGCCAAAATATCTTAGGAAGACCTACATGTAATCATATGCTCCTAGCACGCTCCGACAAGGTCCTGTTCATCCTCTCCATAATGTCGTTCTGTTGCGACGTCCTTGGAGTAGTCCTCTCTAAGCGAATACCATTCGTAGCACAGAATCTCTTAAACTCCTCTAGCTCGTATTCTCCACCATTGTCTGATCTTAAACACTTCAACTTTAGATCTGTCTCATTCTCCACCATGGCCTTCTACTTCTTAAAGACTCCGAACACCTCTGACTTGTACTTCATGAAATAAACCCACACCTTCCTTGAGTGATCATCGATAAAGGTCATATAGTATCTCAAACTACCAAAAGAAGACACACTGGTTAGACCCTATACATCTGTATGAATCAACTCTAGCTTCTGAGCCTTAGGTAGCCTTCCACCCTTCTGGAAACTAGCTCTCTTCTGTTTCCCAAAGATGCAGTCTTTACAAACCCTGACTTTCACAGAGTCGATCCCAGTTAGCTTTCCCTGTGAATGTAAGATCTTCATCCCCTTCTCGCTCATGTGCCCTAGCCTGTTGTGCTACAGATCTGTACTCTCTTTACCAACTGCAATTGCGAGGGTGTCACTCGTATGTGAGGTGAGGTAGAGAGTCCCTAATTTGTTGCCTCGGGAACCTACCATCGTACCATTAGAGATTCTCCATGAATCCCTTGTGAATATCGAAACATAGCCTTCTGCTCTAAGCTGTCTCACTGAAACAAGATTCCTCTTCAGCTTCGTTACGTGTCTCACGTTCTTCATGTTCAACTTAAACCCCTTCATCTGAATCTGCACATCGCCCTTTCTAATAATATTATAGGGCTCATTGTCCCTCAAATACATTTTTCCAAAGTCCTCTACTACATAATTCTGAAGAAGCTTCTTATTAGCAGTGGTATGGAAAAAGGATCCTGAGTCGATGACCCAAGAAACCGAATCACTATCCATAACAAGGATCAAAGCATCCTGCACGATATGAGCCTCCTGCTCACCCGCATCCTTCTTTGGACACTTGCAGACTGAAGACACATGGCCCTCCTGACCACAATTCCAACAGTTTTCTTTGATAGACCTAACCTTCGAGTTCAACCTCTTCTTCACTGACTTCGACCGAATTTTGTTCTGGTTCCCTTTCTTCTGGCTTCTGCCTCTCTGCTCTAAGTTGAGGGCTGAACCTGAACCTTCTGATTGGGACGTTTTTCTTCTAACCTCCTCGGATAGAATCATACTGACCATCTCACTCAGCTTTAACTATTTCTTCCCCACAGAATTGCTGATTATCGTCACACAACCTGCCTAACTATCCGGTAACTATGATAGTAATAAAAGGGCCTGCACTTCATCATCGAATGTGATGTTTACGGAGATAAGTTGATCAACAATCGTGTTAAACTCGTTGAGGTGCATCGTAAAGGACCGTCCTTCTGTCATCTTAAGGTTGAAAAGAGTTTTACCAGATGCACCTTGTTTGCTACAGACGGTTGCTCGTACATCTTCGCGAGCGCTTCCATAAGCCCTACCGTTATCTTCTCCTTCAAGATATTATGGGCTACTATCTTAACGAGCGACAACCGGATTTGCCCTAGAACCTTCCCATCCAGTATCTCCTAATCATCGTCTGACTCCTCTTTCTTTTGTCCCTTATCCTTGCCTATTAATGGGCGATACAAGTCTTTCTGGTACAAATAGTCTTCCATCTGCGACTTCCAGTAGGCGAAGTCTGAACCGTTAGATTTGATTTCCTCTGCCATGGCTTTCTCATAAATTGATGAACGAAGCTTTGATACCAGTTGTTAGGAGTTCAAAATAATCAAATCGAACTCTTCCCCTTCCGGACCTTGTTAGAAAGTTAAGCAAGAAAGAAATTCACCATAAATTAAAGATAAAAACTTGCAGAAATAAGAACAAGGGAGAAGACACGAATTTAACAAGGTTTGCCAACATGTCTACATCCTCGGGAGCCACACCATACAATCTCTATGATTAATTGAAGAAGGAATACAATCACTCAAATAAGGGATTAATCTCTCTGAGATTCTCTCTCTCTCTTTTCTCTCTTTTCTGTTGGTTTTTCACGTTTTTCTTATTAGCCCTAGAATATATATATATATATATATATATATATATAATATATGTATATATATATATATATATATATATACTATAATATATATATATATAATATATATATATATATATATATATATATATATATAATTTATGTATATATATATATATAATATATATATATATATATATATATATCATATATAGTATATAATATAGTATATAATGTATATATATATATATATATATATGTATATAATCTATATAAATATATATATATATATATAATATATATATATATTAATATATATATATATACTATATATATATATATATATAATATATATATAATATATATTATATATATATATATATATATATATAATATTATAATATATATAGTAATATATATATATATATATATATATTTGTATCAATTATGCAATCCTCTTGATATTATAAATATCTGGACGAGGACGTGGTTGAGGTAAAACTCGTACCCAGAGAGCTGGGCAAGCAGAGCCCGAGTCGCAGCAAGCTCCACAGTATCTGATCGACTTAATAACGTCGATTTTAGAAGTAGAGACTAGCAACACTCGAGGAGCGAATAACGAGCCAGATTATACTTTCGGAAGTTCCACCACCATTCGTACTAGTCATGCCTACTGAAGAGACAATATCAATGACTACACCATCATCACATCCAGCTGTTAATAGAGTAGCAGAGCAGGAAACTTGGCTCAGTAAAATTGAGGAAAATATTAGAAGCCGAGATCACCAAAATTTTAGGACACATCGGTATCAGTTATAGCTTATAAATGGAAGAAATATGTAAAAAAAAAACATTTCTTAACATTGACTCAGTACCAAAGCAGAAGTTAAATGTATTCAGCGTAGAGGACATCACCGAGGGATAGCAACGACTTCAGATTTTTGCCGAAGCAGCAAATATCACTTATTTGGGAAAATTTTATTTACTGCTTTGACAAGAAGTTAGAGCTAGTCCAATTAGAGCAGGGAGATATACTTGTAGTTAATGAAGAAATCAAAACCAACATGGTGACGATGACAAGGGAAAGGAAAGAGACCTATTGCGGGATCTAGAGAACCCTAACAGCGGGGTAAGGATTTTTACTAACAGCACAAGGACAATATAAGAAGGGAGCACAAAATGATTCGAGAGAACCACAACAGCGTAGAGTTCGGAGTACATGTTTTAATTGTAATAAGATCGGACAAAGAACGAAGGACTTGTCATAGTACACTAGCAAGAAGCCAGCATAACAGTAGGCCAGACTTGTGTTACCCAGGAGATTTCTAAGGGACAGCTAGTCCTATATATTTTCCATCACTAGCAGAGTTTATGCAGCCGTACCACATGATCATGGTGCGTGTGGAGCTTTCTTCGTGATTTCCTTTCTAGCTCAGACCATGTTTTATTCAAGAATTTCGTATTCTTTTATCTTTCATGCCTTCGTAGATAGGCTTCAGCTTGTAGCACACCCCTTAGATGTTCCGTTATCAGTCTCTACTCCTCTAGGGGAGGTGTCCCTATTAGAGAGTATCTGTAGGAGATGTCTCATCAGTCTAGATGAGTCCGAGTTTCTCATAGATTTGATTATGTTACAGATGTCGGATTTCAACATCATTCTCGGTATGGATTGGCTTTCATCCTACCATGTCAGTATTGACTATTTTGATAGTTAGTGATGCCGCATAAACATGTACCAAAGGTGTTACAAGTGCACAACCGTGTCAAGTTATAGTATAAAGATATCGATACACGAGGAAGGTGTTTTGTAGGAGAAAATATAAAATCGGTTCTTATGTTGTGTGCGTGACAAATATGAGTGATAAGTGAATGTGATTGTGGAGAGATAAAAATGATTGTGTAAATGAATATATTTGAGAGTGGAAGTGATAATATAAATGTGATCAACAAGGCAAGAAGGAAAAATAAAGAACAAATAAAAATCAAGAATGTAAAGATAGCGGATTCAATTAAAGATATGGGTAATCTAGAATTGAATCCACTTCTTAGAAAAAGGTGATTCCCTAGAGGGTTCTAGCCTAAAGGCGAATCAAAGAAAATAAAAATGAATAAAAAAAACTAAACCCAAGAGGGTTCTAGCCTCAAGGTGAATAGTGCAAGAAATTAAAATCTAACTACAAAATAAATTATAAAATCTAAACTAAAAAATAAATTATAATAATTAAATGCAAAAAAATAAATTTATTCTATAAGCATGAAATAAATCTAATCTATAAGCATGAAATAAATCTAAGACAAGAGGGTTTTAGCCTCTTGGCTATTTAAACAAGAAAATAAAATCTAATTTACAAGCATGAAAATAAATATAAACTAATAAGCAATAAAAGAGAAATAAGAAAAATAAACCTTCAAATTAATCTCCATCTTCATCTTCATCTTCATCATCCAACAAAGAGAAGAAGAGAAAAACTTAAAGTGGTGAAAAAATTATTTTATTAATTGTAACAAAAAGTCACAAATTTGGAAGGCCTTCTCAATTAAGAGTAGCCCTCCTCTCCAAAAGGAGTTACAAAAATTTTCATACCCCTAACCCCTCACTCTCAACCTCTATTTATAGTAAACATTAGTGAATGAGAGCCCTTGGATCAAACTTGAGCCTCAAGAATGTAATTTCGGCCGTTGATAAAATCTGGATGACTTCGCATCGATGCTGGCATCTCCAATAAAAATTCTGACTTTATGGTTGACTTCGTCTCGTCGAGATAGGCGATTTTCATATATTATATGTTAAATTCCGCCTTCCGGATTGGGAGATATCATCGTTTCTTTGCAGCCAACTATCTTGAATATATTTTTTTTATATTTAATTTTTTTATTTTCTCCGGCTTCTACAGGCTACTCGGCTTGATTCTGTGCTTGAGCTTTTTGAATCTTGCTTCTGTTTTTCATTTAATTCATGGGTTTTTGTTGAGATAAGAGATCTTGGGCTTTATTCTTTACTAACTTGCAATTAAAAATAAAAACAATTATTAATGGCATATTTATTCATATAAATAGATAATGAGGGTATAAAATTATAATAAAATGTGTTTATCAAATACCCCACACCTAAACTTTTGCTAGTCCTCTAGCAAAGAAAGAAAATGAAAGAAGACCTAACTCACTTTTGTAGGAATCACAGTTGTATTTAGCGCATACAACAAGCCTTTAAACCCCTAGGTTACCCTAGTGGACTAGTTGTAGTCTCGTGAGGGTTTGCAGTAAATATACCCACAAAATTCGATCTACTTGCTAAATTAAAGAAGTCAGTAAATAACTAAATTCACTTGATAACTTTAGACAATCTAATTGAAGCTAGTTATCACTCAAGAAAACGTTTTTATAAATAACTTAAAGGTAAATTTCCAAGAAAATCTTCTCATTATAGCAATACAAAATCAAGTCAAACTTAAAAATTTAATTTAAAAGTTTTGAAGAGAACATGGTAACTCTTTGTTTTAAAATAATATTCAAGTTTCTTGATCTAAAATATTTTCCAAGACCATATATACAAATATAACTAAAACATTTATTAGTATTTTTATTATATATATATATATATAATGATTATTATTATTATTATTATTATTTTAACTCTGTCTTCCTTGGTGATTTTTATACTTTAACGGGCTTTCTAAGCGACCATTTAA
>NC_033798.1:45085956-45133209 GCF_001876935.1 Asparagus officinalis
GTAATCTACAATTGAACCCACTTCTTAGAAAATGGTGATTCCCTAGAGGGTTCTAGCCTAAAGGCGAATCAAAGAAAATGAAAATAAACAAAAAGAAAAACTAAACCCAATAGGATTCTAACCTTAAGGTGAATAGTGCAAGAAAATAAAATGATAATTCCTTAAAGGGTTCTAGCCTCAAGGCGAATCAAAAAAATAAAAATAAACAAAAAAGAAGAACTAAACATAAGAGGGTTCTAGCCTCAAGGTGAATAGTGCAAGAAATTAAAATCTAACTACAAAATAAATTGTAAAATATAAACTATAAAATAAATTATAAGAATTAAATATAAGAAAATAAATCTACTCTATAAGCATGAAATAAATCTAAGGTAAGAGGGTTCTAGCCTCTTGGCTATTTAACAGGAAAATAAAATCTAACTACAAGCATAGAAATAAATCTAAACTAATAAGCAATAAAAAAAGAAATAAAAAAGAAAATAAGCCTCCAAATCAATCTTCATCTCCATCTTCATCATCCAACAAAGAGAAGAAAAATTTAAAGTGGTGAAAAAATTATTTTATTAATTATAACAAAAGTTATAAATTTGGAAGGCCTTCTCAATTAAGAGTGGCCCTCCTCTCCAAATAGAGTTACAAAAATTTTCACACCTTTAACCCCTCACTCTCAACCCCTATTTATAGTAAACATCAGTGAATGAGATAAAAAGGAAATAAAAGAGAAAAAGGAAAGAAAATGCAAACCTCTAAATAAATCTTCATCTCCATCTTCATCATCCAACAAAGAGAAGAAAAATTTAAAGTGGTGAAAAAATTATTTTATTAATTATAACAAAAGTTATAAATTTGGAAGGCCTTCTCAATTAAGAGTGGCCCTCCTCTCCAAATAGAGTTACAAAAATTTTCACTTTGTGGCCAACCATTTTGAATATGATTTCTTTTCATATTGGATTTTTGATTTTCTCCGGCTTCTACAGGCTACTCGGCTTGATTCTAGGCTTCAGCTTTTTGGCTCTTGCTTGTGTTCTTTATTTAATTCATGAGTTTTTGTTGAGATAAGAGATCTTAGGCTTTATTCTATATTAACCTGTAATTAAAGATAAAAATAATTATTAATGGCAAATTTATTCATATAAAATAGATAATAAGAGTATAAAATTGTAATAAAATGTGATTATCAAATACTCCCACACCTAAACTTTTTCTAGTCCTCTAGATATATTATATGTTAAATTCTGCCTTCCGGATTGGGAGATATCGTCGTTTCTTTTCGGCCAACTATCTTGAATACATTTTTTTTCATATTTAATTTTTTTATTTTCTCCGGCTTCTACAGGCTAATCCGCTTTGTTTTTGGGTTTTGTTGAGAGATGAGAGTTTGAGATTTATTCTTCATTAACCTGCAATTAAAAGATAAAAATAATTATTAGTGGTATATTTATTCATATAAAATAGATAATGAGGGTATAAAATTGTAATAAAATGTGATTATCAAATACTCCCACACCTAAACTTTTTCTAGTCCTCTAGCAAAGAAAGAAAAAGAAAAGAAAAACTAACTCACTTTCGCAGGAATCGCGGTTGTATTTAGCGTGTACAAGCCTTTAAACCCCTATGTTACCCTAGTGGATGAGTTGTAGTCTCGTGAGGGTTCGCAGTGAATATACCCATAAAATTCGGTCTACTTGCCAAATTAAAGAAGTCAGTAAATAACTAAATTCACTTAATAACTTTAGACAATCTAATTGAAGCTAGTTATCACTCAAGAAAACGTTTTTATAAATAACTTTAAGGTAAATTTCCTAGAAAATCTTCTCATTATAGCAATACGAAATCAAGCCAAACTTAGAATTTTAATTTAAAAGTTTTGAAAATAACATGCTAACTCTTTGTTTAAAATAATATTCAAGTTTCTTGATCTAAAATATTTTCCAAGAACATATATACAAATATAAGTATATATATAAAACATTTATTAGTATTTTTTTATATATTTTTTATATTATTATTATTATTTAACTCTTTCTTCCTTGGTGATTTTTTCTACTTTAACGGGCTTTCTAAGCGACCATTTAACGAGTTTTGGGCCAATGGATCCCAACCCAATTGGGCTTAGGTCATTAAGTATGGAAATACTCCTTGGACTTAATTATTCGGTCAACTTAGGCTTTATAAGATAGAATCACCTTGAATTTAAGAGTTTTTTCCCTTTTGGTTCCCATTTTTCGCACTCTTCTTTTATAATTTTTTATATGTATATGTATATATATTCTAAAAAATATGTAAGTCAAGACACTTTGAAAAATTATTTTTAACTCTAAGCTAAGCATGCATAAATTTTATTATTTTAAATAAAAATCTAAGTAAAGTCTTAAGTGAAGTATACTACTTTGAAAATTATTTCTTAAGAAATTTATTTAGAGTTATCATAAAAGGTAAACTTGAGTAAATAACAAACTAGATATTAGAAAATTTAAAATTTATCAAATAAATTAATTATTACATAACTCTATCAATTTGGTAAGTGACGATATTTTTATAAAAAAAATTGAAGGAAAAAATGACAAAATGCAACTAAAAATATAAAATAAAGAGAAAAAAATAACTAATTCCCACTCCCACACCTAAATTTTGTATTGTCCTTAATGCAAACTCCATGATGCACAAAGTAAAGAAGATAAGAAGTAAAGTACTTATATTTGATCAGCTGATAAAAATCTACAATTACCTTTGGTCTGAGGAGGATAGAAACAAAAATTTATTATTCTCTTCTTTTTTTTCTATTTTTTTTACAACTGAACAAGAAACTCTCAAATGAGAGAAGAATAAAGTTTTATTATTATTCTAAAATAAACAAAATAAATAATGTAGAATAAAGTGTTCAACACGAAGAGCTCGTATTCTACATTGAATCCTACATTATTGTTGAAAATTCTTCCCCGGATTTTAAATAAATTCAGAATGATATAATCAATAATGTGAAATTCAAAGCATTTCGGGGTGTTCAATAATTCTTGCAACAAAGTAAGGTAGGTATTATTGGTATCATGCATTTTGCATTTCTTAATGAACTTAAACTCTTGTACTGTGAAGTTTTGTTTTCTAATAACCAATTCTTCTGTAGAGTTCTGAAAATTTAGTTGTTGATTATTCTCGAAGAATCTAAGTTCATCAAGAAAGAGTTCTTCAAAATTTAATTCCAAGCAGCAAATATTTAACACAGTTTCATTATTCTCAAGGACCTGATCTGCTTCTTCTAAAAACTCAAACTCTTCATTAAAAATTTCCTCAAAACTTAAATCAGACTCTTCTTCTTCTTCTTCTTCTGATCTTTCCTGAATATAATTTATTTCTAGAGGCTGATTATTTGGCTGGTCCCCTGGATTAAAAATGTTGAGATCAGCAGTCAAATTCCCAAAGGATAGCTTCATTTGACCAGTTCTACAGTTGATGAGAGCATTAGAAGTGGCTAAGAAATGTCATTCTAAGATGACAGGTCTCTGTCCTTTGGGATTAGAAATAGGTTGTGTTTCCAAGACTATAAAATCTACTAAAAAAATAAAATCTCCAACCTTAATCAGAATATCCTCTAACTCACCCATAGGGACCTTAACAGATCTATCAACCAACTATAAGCTGCATCCAGTTGGGTTCAGTACACCTAGACCTAATTGCTGGTAGACTTAATATGGAAGCAAATTAACACTAGCCCCTAAGTCTAAAAGCGCCTTATCAATGTGAGTATTACCAATGATACATGAAATGATGGGGGAACCTGGATCTTTACGTTTCAAAGGTATGGTATTTGATGGCATTTCACTGATATTGACGGCTAAAAAGACTTTCTTTGGAACATTTATTCTCCTCTTCTTAGTGTATAATTCTTTTAAAAATTTAGCATAAGATGGATTTTGTTCAATTACATCTAAGAGAGGAATGTTGACCTTAACCTGCTTGAATGTTTCTAAGATCTTCTCCTCCTGAGGAGAGTGTTTCCTAGGCTTGAGTCTATCTGGAAAGGGAGCAACTGGTCTAAATCTCTCAAAAGCAGGCTCAAGTTCGGGTTCAGGTTCTTGGTCATCTAAGGAGGGTGATTGTTGAATAGATTCATTAGAAGGAGAAGGAGAAGGAATTTGTATTGAATCAAAAGTTTGACTTGGAGGAGTTCTCACTTGATTATCGACCTGTCTACCTGACTGAAGTGAATGGATTGCATTCACTTGATCTTCATAGGATGAACTGCATCCTGTGTCTTTAGGGTTGACCACGGGTTGACTCGGAAATTTTCCTTTCTCTCTTTCACTCACGACACTAGCTAGTTGACCAAGTTGGGATTCTAATCTAGCTATAGCTTGAGTGTTGGAGTTGAGCATTTGTCCAGTTGATTGTATGAAGGAATTCAGAGTGCCGGACGTTTGAGTCAACATATTCGTGGTTTGAGTGGAGGCCTTAATTATGGTTTCCAAACCTCTTTCCAAGACATTGAGACGGTAATCCTGATCTGGATTGTTATGAGTCTGAATTACAGCTTGATGAAGAGGAGACTGATTTTGATACGGCAGATTGGATTGTTAAAATTGTGGATGAGAATTGAAAGGAACTGTGTTTCCCCTAGGAAAATGTTGGGTCGAAGCGGGAGTGAAGTTTTGAGTTTCGGGAGAATTTTCTTTATTCCATGCAAAGTTGGGATGATTTCTCCAACCTGGATTGTAGGTTGGAGAAAATGGATCATTTATAGGGCGTTGGAATACAGCGTTCATCTGTTCTAATGCATGGTTATTTCCTAGGAGAGGACATTCCTCTGAAACGTGGGTAGGAGACTGATAATTATGATATCCTGGGGCAGAAACATGATGTGAGCTAGAGCTCGTTCCTTAATTTCTAAGGCTTCTAACCTCCACAGAATTGTCGCCATCTTCGCTTCAGAAGTAATGTTTGACTCCAAGAAAAGACCACTAGACTTAGAATGGGGAACTGATGAAACCCTATTATCACAGTGTTCCCATTGCATTGTTTTCTCGGATAGACTCTCTAGAAATTCCCAAGCTTCATCGGTATTTTTCCTCATAAAATCCCCGTGGCACATTGATTCTAAGGAAGTTTTTGCAGAATAATCTAATCCCTCATAAATTATTTGGCACAATCGTTATTTTTCTAAACCATGATGAGGACATTGGATGAGAAGATCTTTAAATCGGTCAAAATACTTCCAAAAAGGTTCTCATGGGATAATTTTAAAATTCATGATGTTGTTTCTTAGATTCACCATTTTATGGATAGGAAAAAATTTCTTAAGAAAAACGGTGATAAATTCCTCCCAAGTAGTGAAGGAATTTTCAGGTAAGCTATACAACCATTTTTTTTGCTTTGTCTTTGAGAGAAAATAGAATAAATCTGAGTTTGATCGCATCTTCTGTTAATTCTCTCATTTTAATCATAATACATACTTCCTCAAATTTTGAGATAAAAATATATGCATCTTCTGTTTTATTTCCAAGGAATTTGGGAAGCATGTTTATGTAAGACGGTCTAAGCTCAAAATTTATTCCATTTATTTCGGGGAGCCTAATACAAGAGGGGATTGCATTCCTAATGGGATAACACATATCTTAAAGAACGGGTGGATTAGGACACGCCATTTCTATGATTGGTTCAAAGCGAATTAATTGATGTGTATTATCCCTAATCCACGGTTGCATACACCAAAACTATTTCTTTTTATACTTTTTTTATTATTGTTCACGGGAAAAATCGTAGCTTTCTTCATTGAATTCATTGTACTCTTGAGTAACTATTTTTTTATTACAAAAGATCCGGTCTTTTTATAAGATCCGGTTACAAAAAAATCAAAGAAAAATAAAAAAAAAGATTACAACTTTCCTTTTTCGAACGAATCACGAGCTCCTGTTTTGCGGTCACTCGCTTTTGTGGGTTCTTCGCCTGCGCCGGGGTTAATCCGTGGACTACCGCATGATCTAGATCCGGTCGGATCTACACAGTATAGCGGGTGTTATCTCACGAAGGAAATAACAGCCGGGGGGTACTACTTCACCAAGGAAATAGTAGCCTTCTCAGGATCAAAGGCCAAGCTTTGATCCGGAGGATAACTACGTAGATCTTAGATCCGATCCCTCTCGAACTCCTGCCTTATTTGACGTGGACGATCGTCGAGCACCGGATCTGAAAGAGAAAGTCTTCAAAGCTTCAAATCTTCAAAGTTCAGATCTCAATTCAGCAGAGCTTCGCCGTCAAAAATTCCANCTCGGCCAAAACCGAGCCACTCCTAGGTGGCTCGGCTTTGGCCGAGCCACCTAGGTGGCTTGGCTTTGGCCGAGCCACCTGGGAGTGGCTCGGTTTTGACCGAGCCCTCCAGGTGTTTGTCGTTTTGCCATCTTCCGGTTTTGCTGTTGATTTAGATTCTGATTTGTTGATCTGAATCCTGATTTGGCAGTAAATCTGCCTCGGTGTTTGAGTTCAAATCCGTTCTATGGTTGGATGACTCGTTGACTCCCCGAATTGTTGGCTTGATTCCGCACGTGAATGGATGCATTCCGTTGCTTGCGTACGATTCGTTAACTTCGTTGCCTCGTTAATCCGCTTCGTTGTGTGTCACTTGGCTTCGGTGTTGTGGACTGACGCTCGCGTTTAGATACGTCACCCGATGGTTCGTTGGTTTGTCGAATCACCGTGCCGAGCTGTGTTAAGGGACCTATAGGCAGTTTTCTACGCCTACAGATACCCCCTCCAAAGTATTTCAGCCTCGTTCTTTTATAGAAGAGTCTGGAATACTTTGGATATGATTGTCCCAACCTTCAATCGGTATGACGGGATTCTGGAATAGCTTCTGTTCTCGATTCCTCCAATCCTTCAGGTTATTCGGTGCTTTGTCGAATGTCTGTAAGGGTTCCGGTGCTGCATTTATTGTCTGACCGTTGTCGGAATTTTGAACTTGAAGTCGATTCCTGATTTTCTGATCTTTAGCTCGTGATTGTTGGCGTTGAATTCTCATTTGCGACGCGTTGTCCGGCGTAGTGTTGTTGAGTTATCCTTAAGAATATTTTTAGAAAAAATATTCTCCAGAAACTTCTCAACCAAAAATAGGGAATAGTTTATACTCGTATACCTTATTGGAGTATTTTTCATGTCTGAATGAGCCGAACCGGCCTAATAGTGACCCAAAAAAAGGCAGTAATTAGTCTCCAAAAATCTTCCGACACTTCCGAATGTGTGGGAGAGGAGTGAATAAGCAAAGGATTGAACCCTCGGTTGATTTGAAGTCGTTTCGATGCTCGGTTTAGCTTCAATTTGAATTCTGGTTCAAATCTGGTTCAAACTGGTTCAACCTGGTTCAAGACTGGTTCAACCTGGTTCAAGGCTGGTTCAGGACTGGTTCAAGACTGGTTCAGACTGGTTCATTCTGGTCTGGTCTGGTTCATTCTGGTTTGGCCTGGTTCAGCTTGGTTTAGCCTCTTTTGAACTGATTTGGACTGGTCTGGTCTGGTCCAACCTGGTCCAGTCTGGTTCAGGGCTGGTTCACATTATAAAAGGAGTTCTTTTCTTCTTTCTTTTCCTCCTCCTAGGGCCGCCCCCCCTAACCTCTTTTTTGCTTTTCTCTTCCCTCGAGCATCCGTTCTCCTTCAAATCTTCATATTTGTCTTAGATCTAGCCTTCCTTTGGATCTTAGACTGAAAAATCTCCCAAAAATCTTCATATAAAAATTTCTCTCAGGCCCCTCGAGCACGTGGTTTGAGCCTCTTTCAAGATCTGATTTTTCTCTCAGGCCCCTCGAGCACGTGGTTTGAGCCTCTTTCAAGATCTGATTTTTGTCGGATCCTCGAGCTTTCTTTCAGGTATATCCTCCATAATTTTAGCATATTTCATGCTTAATTCAATTTATGAACTTGTGGGATCGCATGTGAGGGTTAGGATTATGATTTGGCGCCTCGAGCTCATCTTTCAGGGGGGTAGAATTGCAATAAAAAGGGGAATATTTTTTTCTGGATCTGCTCTCCTATGTCGCGTGTCCCGAGAGGTCGCTCCCCTGCTGCGTCGGCTGATGGCGTGCTTCCCTCGTATGCTGGTGAGTTATTTTTGGCATATTTGGAAATTTACAAATTAGTCCTCTTTTTCCTGGAAATTTGCAAATTAGTCCTTTTTTTATATCCCCACGTTGTTCTCCTTGGTGACGCAATCGGGAAGAGCCTTGATTCTCCTTGGTGAGGATCGACGCTTTAAAGATGGGTTTTGCTTGGCAAATTCAAATCTTCCGGTATATTGGGGCGATTTCGTGTTATTTTACACTTTGTAGATCGGTGTATGTTACCATTGTTTTGTTGTAGTCGAGTTCCCCACGGAGGTTTTCTCTTCGGTTTCCGCCAGACAGGATATCGGTCCACTTCCTCGGTTGGATTCCCGTGATAGGAGGATGGTGAGACCCGAAATCATCCTGATATCCGACGATGAAGGGGAAGAGGATTCTATTGCTGCAATTATGCCTAGCCAAGAATTTGTCCTCCCGGTCCCCGAATCCGTGCAGGGCATCCTCCAAAAATTAGAGAAAGCCATGCAACAGACGGCCACCGCCATTAGTTCTGGACGGGGAAGATTCTATGATTTGCTCCCTTTCATAGCAGATAGTCTTAAAGACATTCGGCGTGTAGGTGGCATCCGGCTAGCTAGACGATGTGATTTAAAGTTGACTTGCTTAGAGGAACTCATGTATCGTTTGGAAGAGCTAGTACACTCCGACTCACATGATGAGGTCACGCTGCTCATGATCGATGCTCAGATTCAGAGGATGCACGAGCGTAAGGCCCGAGCGAGACGCATATTAGAGCAAGAAATCATCATTGCGAACTTGTACGAACGGCAACGTCATCTGAACAACATTACTGATCGTACGGGGATTAGGACCGTCCAAGGGGAGAGGACTCTAAAAGATTTTGAGTTCGAGAGCATCAGAGTTCAAAATGTTTATAGAGGAGAACTGGAGGCTCTTCACGCGTTGTACAGAGAAGACGTAACTGCTGACGCTGCCGCCGTTCTTGCTTATACCAAGCTTCAGAAGGAAGAAGAGGAGAAGGTTCGAGCAGAACACGCAGAGGAACTTGCCGCTGTTAAGGCTAAAATTGCTTCCTTCAGTTTGTTAAATCTGATTTGAGACGTCTTCTTGTATCTCCACTTGGTCTGATTTTATTAATAAAACAAAGTCTTTTCTTTAGCGCACTCCCCTTTTTATCATTATGTTTCTCTGTTGATTGTGAACCCAACGGTCATAATACTTACAGGATTTTTGGCAAACCATCAGCCATCAACGGGTTTGATAGACCTTTACCGACTACCGTTTGAGTCGGGCTAGCATGCGGATTGTCTAAATTCGTTCCGCATGTCACGTTGTGCTAAGAGAGTGAATTCTCTGAGACTTTTGTGCTATGATGTTGAATACATAGGCTTTACCATTTGTTACGGGAGTAGGCTACCCGGCGACACGTGTTAGGTGTTGACTTTAGGATTTTTGGCTAACCCCCAGCCTTCAACGGGTTTGATTAGCCTTTACCGACTACCGTTTGAGTCGGGCTAGCATGCGAATTGTCTAAATCCGTTCCGCATGTGACGTTGTGCTAAGAGAGTTAACGCTCTTAGTGCTACGATATTGAATACGTAGACTTCGTCTTTCTCACGGGAATAGACTACCTGGCGACGCGTGTTAGGCGTTGACTTTAGGATTTTTGGCTAACCCCCAGCCTTCAACGGATTTGATTATCCTTTACCGACTACCGTTTGAGTCGGGCTTACATGCGAATTGTTTTGAGTCCGTTCCGCATGTGACGTTGTGCTAAAGGAATGAACTCCCTTAGACTTGATGCTACGACTTCGAATACGTAGACTTCGCTATTGTTACGGGAATAGGCTACCCGGCGACGCGTGTTAGGTGTTGACTTATCCCTACTTAGGCTTTGGGATCAAGATCCCCAGAATCGAGTTCTGGTGTCTTTTTCTACGGAAAAAGACGAAACCGGCGACGCGTGTTAGGCGTCGGCGTATCCTTTCTTATGATTCAGGATGAAATTCTCCATGCGTGTAAGGCATGGATTTTGGTGTTATTAATAACAACCTGCCACAATGTTGAATATATGAACGGGTGTTCTTTTTAACGGTTAAGAACTAACTGGCAGCGCGGGTTAAGCGCATGCTTATCCTTGCTTAGGTTTCAGGATAAAATACCCCAGAATCGAACTCTGGTGTCTTTTTCTACGGAAAAAGACCAAACCGGTAGCGCGTGTTAGGCGCAGACTTATCCCTACTTAGGATCGGGATAAACTTCCTAGGATGAATCCTAGATTGACAATTTTTTGGAAAAGGTTGGTGCGGGGAAGGAAGAATTTTATATTCTATTTCCCGGTCTTCTTTTAGGGTGAAGGCGGACCCGAATATAAGGAAGGGAGAATTTTATATTCTATTCCTTGATTCTGGAAAGGAAGAATTTTATATTCTATTTCCAGCGCAAAAGAAACTAGAAGTGGGATCTCCACTCCGAGAATCTGGAAAAAATCTAGATAAACTTGCCTTTTATAGGACTGGTTATCTAATCTGAAGATGAATTCTTCGTTTATCGAAGTGAAATTTCAACTTCGGTTATAACCACGAGAAGGCTTAACCAAAGAGAAAAGAAGCGAGTTCTTACGTTTATCGAAAGGGGGCTCCGGACTGAAAGTGGACCTCTTGTTCATGGAAAGAGTCAAGAGGGCCGGAAGGACATTTTTGGTGGACTCACTGTCAATTGAAATTGATGGAAAGAGTCAAGAGGGCCGGAAGGACATTTTTGGTGGACTCACTGTCAATTGAAATTGATCAGTGAGAGATTTTGGTGGTGAAAATGATTTTGGATCAGTGAGAGATTTTGGTGGTGAAAATGATTTTGGGTTATCCTCTAGAATATTAAGTGTAATATTCTACAATGAACTTCCCGATAAATGAGTTATCCTGAATGTACTAGGGATAGTACTTTTTCAGGAACTTCTCATTTATTGGCATTAATTGCCTGGTGCCCTCTTGAGTAATCAGGCGATATGCGCTGTTTGAGTAGACTGTGTCTATCACAAACGGTCCTTCCCATTTGGGTTCAAATTTACCTTTCTTCTTGGAGTTGAGGATTATTGGTCGGCGAGCAGCGAGGACCAGATCTCCTTCCTTGAAGCTTCTCTGTCGGACTCTTTTGTTAAAAGCCCTGGATATTCTAGCTTGATAAAACTCGATGTGTTGTTGAGCTTCCAAGCGCTTTTCACCAGCCTTTTGAGTTCTTCGAGACGTTTCTGGTGTTGTTCTTCTGTTGTCATCTCGGTTGCGAGAGCGATCCGAAGGGATGAGATTTGAATCTCCAATGGTAGCATAGCTTCACATCCGTATACCAATGAATATGGGGTGGCCCCTGTAGGTGTGCGTATGGTGGTGCGATAAGCCCATAGTGCTTCACCGAGTTTATCGTCTCAGTCTCGTTTATTGGTCTTCACGAGCTTTGACAGGATCTTAATGATCATCTTGTTAAACGCCTCAGCTAATCCATTCGCAGCGGGATAATAAGCTGTTGACGAAACATCTTGAATTTTGAACTTGTCACAAAACCTGACGAAGGCGTTGCTTATGAACTGTGGACCATTGTCATGAATGATCCGTCTTGGCACGCCGTGTCGGTAGATGACATGATGTAATTTGCATGTATTTGACAAGCATGACACTCTCGGGCGTATTCGATTGCGTCACGAACCATTGTTGGCCAAAAATATCCCATTCTCCTGATGCGATCATACAGTTTGGGACCGGGCTGATGCGCACCGCATTCTCCTTCGTGTGCTTCCTTAAGAACTTCTTCTGCTTCTTTGTTCGAAAGATATCGGAGTAACAAACCATCGTACCCTCTACGGTATAACGTATGGGTCTCGGTATTATAGAAAAATCTTGGTGCTCTTCGGCGAATTGATTCCCTTTCCTTTACGTCCTCTGGCAAAATACCATATTGGACGTAGTCAATGATAGGAAAACGCCAATCTCGGGACTCAGACCCAATTTGAGTTGAATTCACCTCCTTGGCGTTTATGTTTCCGTCATCTTCCTCTTCAATATCCATATCGTATATGGGTATGCTATGACTAATAGTTCAGTTTCGGGAGGCTGTGCAAGTGATACCGCTAGTACTGCCAGTGCATCCGCATAAGCGTTCTGGAGACGAGGGATGTATTCAATAAAGAATTCTTCAAAAGAATCTGCCATTTTGATGGCCTCCTGGTGGTACGGGATCAGGTCTTGGTTCCTGACTTCATACTCTCCACGGACTTGGTTGACTATCAATTGAGAATCCCCAAAAGCTTCGAGATATTCGACCCCCAGCTCTTTGGCGAAACTGAGTCCAATGAGAAGCGCGTTGTACTCAGCTACATTATTGGAATATGGACTAGTCAATGAATACGCCCGAGGCATCACATGCTTCCCCGGGGAAATTAAGACAACTCCAACTCCGGAGGAGACTGTAGAACATCCTGGGGTTATTGCCCTATTAACTGCTCTCGAAGCACCATCAAAGTATAATTGCCATACTTGTTGGTGCGACGTAGTGTTAACCTCGTGGGTTTCATCCGGCAAGTCATCATATACTTCTGCCGTATCTGTGGTCGGGTTTGCCGCCAAAAGATAGCAAATTGCTTGTCCTTTGATCGACTTCTGTTGTTTAAAGTGCAAATCATATTGGGACAAGAGAAGGGCCCATTTTGCTAACCACCAATTCATAGAGGCTGGTTGCGTCCTAAATACCCGTACTGGATTAACGTTAGAAATGACGTAAATCGTCTGTCCAACCAGGTAATGCCACATCTTTTGCATTGCGAATACCAATGGGAGGCACTCTTTCTCAATCATCGGATATCGAGACTCGGCGCCTATCAAGGTACGACTTAGGTAATAGACTGCCTGTTCGTGACCATTATCATCGTCTTGTGCTAGTAAGGCACTTATCGAGTGGTTCATCGCCTTGAGATAAATCAAGAACGGTCTACCTGATTTTGGTGCAACGAGAACAGGAGGATTCGTCAGATATGTTTTGATATCTTCGAATGCTTTTTGACAGGCGTCATCCCAGATAAAAGACACCCCTTTCTTGTTTAGTTTAGAGAATGGTTGGCACTTCCCAGAAAGATTTGAGATGAAACGCCGATGTAAGCTAAACGCCCTTACAATCCTCTGAGCTCTCTTAGATTTCTAGGGGGTTGCAGTTCATGTATCACCTTCACCTTATCAGGATCGATATGTATACCTTTAGTGGTGATGACGAACCCAAGGAATTTTCCGCTGGACATTCCAAGGAAGGATTTAGTGAGGTTCATCTTCAACTGATGACTTCGCATGAGATCGAACATCGTCTTCAAGTCCTTAATGTGATCTTCTTTGTTGCGGCTTTTTACAACCAAATCATCCACGTAACATTCGACCGTTTTCCTGAGATATTCTTGGAAAATCTTAGTCATTGCTCGCTGGTACATGGCGCCTGCATTCTTTAGACCGAAAGGCATTACGGTGTAGCAAAAGACACCGAGGGGCGTTCTGAACGCTGTATGCTTCTCATCATCTTGGTGCATCTTGATTTGGTTATATCCTGAAAAACCATCCATAAAAGACATTCTCTCAAATCCACATGTATTGTCGATAATGACATCCGTGATTGGGAGAGGAAAGTCGTCTTTTGGACATGCCGTGTTCAGGTCCCTGAAGTCGATACAGATCCTGATTTTACCATTCTTCTTCATGACGGGAACAATATTGGCTAACTAGTCTGGATGTTGTTCCTCTTGGATAAATCCTGATTCGATCAACTTCTTAACCTCTGCCTCAATGGCTTCCATAATCTGCAGACGAAACCATCTTTGCTGTTGTTTGACAGGTTTGGCATCCGGCTTGATATCGAGGCGGTGCATTGCTACATTGGGGTCGAGCCCTGGCATATCTTCATAGTTCCAAGCGAAGACGTCAATGTATTCCCTGATGACAGTGATTAATTCCTCCTTCTCATTTGAGGGAAGGCTATCGCTGATGAATATGGGCTTTGGGTTGGCCTCATCACCCATGTTAACTTGGATTACTTTATCCTCAGTGGGGGGTTCCCTCTGTTCGAACCTATCACCATACTGCATGTTCAGGTGATGAACCCATGGGTCTTCCCATGTTGGCATTTGATCGTCGTCTTCCATTGTGGACGGATCAGCTGTAGTCATGTTCGTCATTAGGGCCTTGAAAGCTTCCCCCAGACTTGTATCGGAATCCCATTCCGAGGCATCTGGTGAATTTCCATTTTTGTATTGCTCAGATGATTGGTTATTGATTAACCAGCAACATTCATCTTCTGAAGAAGATTCATACCCTAACCCTCGTCCATATTTATAATAATCGTCTGGTTTCCCTTTTGGTACATATGCTGCTTTGGCTGGAACACGAGGACCTCGATCGAAGTATAGACCTTCTCCGAGTGTGAAATCATACCCCTGCTTTTCCATGAGCTTGCGCGCTTCTGGACTATACTTAGATAGATGCTGACCAGGTTTGTCATCATCCTCATCTTCGCTTAAGAAATGATCTGGTAATGGGGAGCTTTTTCCTTTACCGTAAATCACTTCTTTTGTGCCTCTTATTTTGTTCGGGACGACCAGGGTTGTTCCGAAAGAATGCTGGAGGCGTTCCTTTGTTATATAGGATGATCGAAGCGACGTATACAGATCAGGATTATCATACAACTCTTTTATCACATCATCAAGAGACAGGGAGTACTCTAAATCGTTATTTATTTCATTATTGGCAAGTTGCCAGTTACAACTGCCCTCTGACGATTGTTCATCGTCAAGGTTGATTACAAAGGGTACAATGTCGTTTAAAACATAACCTCTATTGTAATCAAATCCGGCTTCGGTATCAGCTTCTTCTCCGCTGTCCGTGCCATGAGCCGATGATTCAGTATCGGATTCGTTACCATAAAGGAGAGAATCAGTGAAATAATTCTCATACCCTTTGAATGGTTGCTTATCCGTGACCACCGTCCTAACCTTAATATCAGTGTCGACATATTTCAGACACTGATGGAGAGTGGAGAGGATTATAACGTTACTATGGATCCAAGGCCAACCCAACAGTAAGTTATATGAAGTTTAGGCATCGATCACATAACATGTGACTTCCGTCTTCAAATCTCCCATTTGACACTTTACCCGGATCTTACCCAAGGGTCTTGACCCACTAGTGTTGAATCCATAGATAACAGTGCCTGTGGACGCTAACTTGCTAACTGGAATGTCGAGGAAATGCATCAAGCGAAGCGGCATAATACTCACAGCAGAACCCGGATCCACTTGGATTCGGTTGACTTTGCTGGAGCCAATGTACCTGATGAAATATAGCGGTCGATCGTGGTTCGAATTCTTCGTCTGCATATCATCTTTGGTGAAAGTAATGCAGGAAAGGTTCTTAGTCGCTATATTGCATTGTTGACTCAGCGGTTCTGGCCCTTCAGGCACCGGCTTGATTTGAGTCAGAAAAACTTCGGAATTGGCCATGGCCAAAGCTTCTTGCAAGGCCTCCCTGGTTTCCTTGGACAACCGCAGCAACTCATACAGCTTTATCCGTGCTGGAATGTTGGCTAGTTGAGCCATTATATCGAAGACTTGTGGAGTCTTCGAGCTTTCCGGTTTGTCTCTTCCAATCGGACGATTGAAACGAAACTGCTTCGGATTCTGAACCTCCTGGGGATTCTTCTCTTTCGGTTTATTCACCGGCTGTCTTCGAGCTTCCTCGCCCGGTGTAGGACTTGTAATAACCCCCATCTCCGTGAGAGTTTTGGCTGGTCGCCGTTTATTCATCCCCTGCTCACTAGGCGGCGGATAATTGTAGTGATACTCATTTCCGCTTCTAGTGGCGAAGACTTCTTGTTCTTCTTCGGAGAGCGGGAAAGTAGGAGCTTCATCGCCATCCTCCTCGAAGATTGCGGATGTAGCATTGCAGGACTTGCCTTTGCCTTTTCTTCTCGAGGAAGTCGCCCACTGTTCGTCTTCAATTAGATCGGGATGAACCCAGAGGATTTCGCCGTTTGGGGCTGTGTGTGGCACAAGTCCTTTTTGGCGCTGTCCATATGGGTCATCGTTCACTATCTTTATCCCTACTTTGGTGATGCGCTCTGGTTTGAACCATGTTGTGGGCACCGATCCAAAGCTGATTGACACCGCGTTTGCTCCAACATTCTTGGACGGCTTCGGGGTTATGACGCCTACATCAATTAGCGCCTGGATCTTGTCCTTGAGGTGGTAGCACGACTTGGTAGGGTGATGGACCGCTCTATGGTATGCGCAATACTTCAGATCCGTCACTTTGCTAGCCCCTTCTTGATCCACGATCGCTGGCAGCTGGATTTTGTTATTCTCCAACAGGTACTTAAAGATGCCGGGAACTTCGTCATCATTGAAGGAGTACACCTTGGGGAATCTTGGCTCCGAAGATTTCTGCTTCTGAGGCCGTTGTTTCCATTGCCCCCGAGATTGTTGTGGTGCTTGTTGCTACGGCTGTTGCTGAGGTTGCAATTAGAAAGTTTGATTAGCATCAACTGCATTAGCATGTGCCTTACCTTTCCCTCGTGGGACGAAATTCTGCTGTGGAGCATTCGTCGCCTGTTGGCCTCTTTCCGCCTTCTTCCTTCTGAGGAACCGCTCGGCTTGTTCTCCTTGGACCTTCAAATCCTTCCATGTCTTGGACGATGCTGTCCCCATTGCTTCCAACACGTCCAACGTGAGGTTGTTGTGAAAAGTCTGGAGAATGAATTCCTCAATGATTGGGTCCCGACAGTTCATCGCCTTGTTCCGGAACCTTTTGACGAAGGCGTCAACCAATTCCCCGTCTTTCTGTTTCTCGTCAAGCAACGACCCGATGGATATCTCTGTGTCGTCGTCGAAGAAATTAGCGAGGAACTTGGTCTCCATGTCGTCCCAGCTATTCACGCTTCCTGGCTTGAGGCAGCGATACCAATCGAAGGCGGCTCCACCAAGAGGGCCAACGAAGGACCGCACCATCAGAGGGTCATTACCAGAGATAACCCCCAGGTGCGATTTGAAGTAAATCAAATGCTGAGTAGGTGAACCCATCCCATTAAACGGCGTGAAGTTAATTAGATTGAACTTCGCCGGATATGGGATCGATTCTCATTCCCTTGGGTATGGACAAGGAATACCTGTTTTCTTCATCTCTTGAGCGGAAATCAATGTATTGATTTTGCTCTCGAGGTTTTTGATCTTTAAGTTTTCACCTGTGTTTTCACTAGCATTCTCATTACCACCCCCTGCATTAACGGGGGGATTATTGGCATTATGCGTCTCATTTGCATTTGTATCCTCATCTTCCAGATTAACCTGGTTACGACGACTTGGCTCGCCTTGCTGGTTCGTCAATGCTTGGATCTGTTGGTCATGCATTTCTCTCATGTTCTGCATGGCCATCTGCATTTCGAACCTGAAGCTCTCCTGTTGTTTAGCCAAGGCTTCTTCGAGCATCTTGGCCACTTGTTCCGCACTTATCATAAATGACTCGCGGGGTTGTCCCTCACTGGACACCGTATTATCTAACGCAACCGCGGAGCCGGCATCAGATTCTTCATCTTCTGAAGGTAGTCTTGTCCGAACTCTACCGTAAGTTGCTTGTTTGATGGTTCCGGACTGCAGACGGGTTATACGCCGGGGTGCTTTCAGAATCGACTCGAGATTATCCCGTGCCGATGTCCCTTTGTTGGTCATGTTAGTGGTGACCCTCGGGAATTCTCCGTCTTCGACTATCCTTCTTCTTTGTCGAAAACGCCTAGGCCTTGGTTTCGGCATTTCGGCACTGAGCCTTTCGAAAACCGAAACTCTTTCGGGGACCGCCTTGATGCAGTTGCACTCAGACAATACTGCCTGAATGAGTTTGGAACAAGGGCATTGAGTTTCCTGTTCTCGGGGACTCCTTTTCCTGGTTTTACTCGTACCCCCAGCACGATAGTACAACTCGTCTGCTTGACAGTCGGAGTAACCTATCGTGTGTGAGCACGACTTCTCAGGTATAACATTATCGTCATCAGATGATAATGTTTCCTTCTGAGGGTGAACTGCCTTCTTTGGGCCTTCAAGAGTCACGCGCCTTGAAACATGCCTTTTTGGGCATGAGTTTTCAGCGGGCTCCTGGACTTCGATGCGTAAATTAGTGCGAGCAGCTGCCCTGATTTCTTTGTCAGGTTGAAGGTGGCGGCGACCCCCAGCATGTTGAGTCGTTCGGGGCTTCTTCATCGGGCCCAAACGCTTTTGAACTGGAGCTTTGCCTCGTTCATCGGGAATTGGACCGAGGCGCTCCAAGACTGACTTTCTCCTTCGGGATGATTCCACGGGATCTCCCGGAGTAGCTACTGGGATTACCGGCGACTTTGGTTGATTCGCTGGAGGTTGACCTTGCTTCGAAGGCTGCAACAATTTTGCCTTGGCCTGAATCGCCGCTTCGGTTGGTAATGGCTTTTTGGCCACTCTTTCTTCCTCCAATTTCTTGGCCTCCTGCACAAGAATTTTTGCTTGTGCGAGTAACGCGCGGCGTTTGTGAATCCGCTCTTCAAGTGTCGAACGGTTCCGTTTGACCCGGATCCATTCGTTCGTCGGCGGCTTGGAGGAACCGCCATTCTTCAGTTGTTGAGGCTGCTTGCCTCTCCTGTTCTTCAAATCCGCATTGTAGCGGACCCCGTCCGTGGACTCCATCGCTTTGGCGAATTGCCGCGCAAGGCGTTGATGTCGCCTCTGGCGGGCTCTCTTCGAGAGAGTGACAACGCCCTCAACGGTGGAGGCATCGGCGGGAGTAGGGTTGACCTGGTTGGAGGTCGGCGGAATTTCACCCGACGCAACTTTGGCGTCAGCTGGGGTGAGAGCTTCGTTGGCGTTCTGAACTTCTTCAAACCAACGAACTTTTCTCCTGGAGGAGAACTTCTTAGACTTGCGAGGGGAGGTGGATCTGGACGAGGATGATAGGTACTCCTCGAACTTTTGCTGGTCGAATTCATACTCGACCTCCTCCTCGACCGGGATTGAGATCCGCGGCTGCGACGTGACGATCTCGGCCAGCCGACGGGCTCCCACTTCGGTCGCCAGATTGCTTCGCCGCGTGAAAAATCTACTTTCTTTCATTGAATATTGTATCTTGAGTAACTGTTTTTCGATTATAAAGATCGTCTTTTTATAAAAAAAGATAAAACGCGGTTTACAAAAAATCAAGAAAAATAAAAAAAAGATTACAACTTCCTTTTCGACTACGAATACGAGCCCTGTTGTTTGCGGCACTCGCTTTTGTGGTTTTCGCGGCGCCAGGGTTAATCGTGCTTACCCGTGATCTAGATCCGGTCGATTACACAGTATGCGGGTGTCTATCTCATGAAGAAATAACAGCCGCGGGTACTACTTTCCCAAGAAATATAGCCTTCTCGGGATCAAAGGCCAAGCTTGATCCGGAGGATAACTGCGTAGATCTTAGATCGATCCCTCTCGATACTCCTGCCTCATTATTTGCCGTGACGATCACCGAAGCACCCAAAAGGATCTGAAAGAGCAAGTCTCGAAGCTTCAAACTTCAAAGTTCAGATCTTCAATTCAGCAGAGCTTCAGCCCGTTAAAAATTCAACCCTTCAAAAAATGAGCCAACCTCCCTATTTATAGGCTTCCTGAAAACCAGATCTTGGCTCAGATCTGGCAATATCTGGGCCGGCTCGGTGCGGCCACCGTGGAGGTGGCCGGCCACCGAGCCAGGTGGTGGCTCCGGCCATGCGCCGCAGCCACCCCTAGGGGAGAACTCGGCCAAAACCGAGCCACTCCTAGGTGGCTCGGCTTTGGCCGAGCCACCTAGGTGGCTTGGCTTTGGCCGAGCCACCTGGGAGTGGCTCGGTTTTGACCGAGCCCTCCAGGTGTTTGTCGTTTTGCCGTCTTCCGGTTTCGCTGTTGATTTAGATTCTGATTTGTTGATCTGAATCCTAATTTGGCAGTAAATCCGTCTCGGTGTTTGAGTTCAAATCCGTTCTATGGTTGGATGACTCGTTGACTCCCCGAATCGTTGGCTTGATTCCGCACGCGAATGGATGTATTCCGTTGTTTGCGTGCGGTTCGTTAGCCTCGTCGCCTCGTTAATCCGCTTCGTTGCGTGTCACTTGGCTTCGGCGTTGTGGACTGACGCTCGCGTTTAGATACGTCACCCGATGGTTCGTTGGTTTGTCGAATCACCGTGCCGAGCTGTGTTAAGGGACCTATAGGCAGTTTTATACGCCTACAATTATAAAAGTTAGTTTTTTTAATGAGGATAGAATGGAAAAAGAGGAAAATACTAACTAAACAAATTAAAATCAATCACTTTTTAATCACTCTAACTCTAGGGTTAAGCCTAACTCAACTAGACTAGCTCCTAACCAAAAACTCCTAAAGTGAAAAGATTAAAGTTTTACCCGGGTAGTTAGCCAGGTAAGGATAGTATTAGAGGGTGATCAGAGATCAATTAAGTACCTCATTCCTTACGGAGCGCTTTACGCAATCCCTAAACCTTGTCTTAGACACCAACTAATCCAAGAAAACTTAAACCGGTTCACTTAAGGATTCTTTGTTCCTTATTGAGCTCGAATCCTTAGGGCCAACGTCTAATGAGTTTTATTAGGCTTGGGTGGTGTAGTGAGGAATTAGTGATTTTTGGGCTAAGGGAAGGGTGATGAAATCCTTCACCTTATCTTAAATATGGGGTTTTGCCCTTAAAAATATTTTTAAGTGTGTGCCAAATCAAAATGCTCAAATCACTTGGTGAATTCGTACTAACAATATGAAATGCAACCCTATGAATTAAAAGTAACTAAAAAGGATGGAAAAGAAAAAACCTTTTTTTTAATTAGGTTTAACAATCAAACAAATGAGAAGGGGGAAATTATTTGAATTTATTATCTTGTTAGTAAATGTCAAAGTGGAGGGTGAATTTTATTATGGTCAACAAAAATAAAATCTCTTTTTTAAAGTCCTAATTGTCTCTAATTGTTAAGAAGTAGCTAAATGGTGGAATTAAAAATTCTACAAAGAAGAATTACCTACAAGCAAATCTTCAAATCCTAGTTCTCCAATCCGCGATCTTTAAGCTCCAAGCGTTTCCTTCACAATAAACACACAAGTTAAAGAACCAAAATAATTAAAACCTACTTAAGCACCTTCCCCAGCAACGGCGCTAAAAACTTGATGCGGCATAAACATGTACCAAAAATGTTGCAAGTGCACAACTGTGTCAAGTTATAGTATAAAGATATCGATCCACGAGGAAGGTGTTTTGTAGGAAAAAATATAAAATCGGTTCTAATGTTGTGTGCGTGACAAATAGGAGTGATCAGTGAATGTGATTGTGGAGAGATGAAAATGATTGTGTAAATGAATATATTTGAGAGTGGAAGTGATAATATAAATGTGATCAACAAGGCAAGAAGGAAAAATCAAGAACAAATAAAAATCAAGAATGTAAAGATAGCAGATTCAATTAAAGATATGGGTTATCTAGAATTGAATCCACTTCTTAGAAAAAAGTGATTCCCTAGAGGGTTCTAGCCTAAAGACGAATCAAAGAAAATAAAAATGAACAAAAAGAAAAACTAAACCCAAGAGGGTTCTAGCCTCAAGGTGAATAGTACAAGAAATTAAAATCTAACTACAAAATAAATTATAAAATCTAAACTACAAAATAAATTACAAGAATTAAATGGAAAAAAATAAATTTACTCTATAAGCATGAAATAAATCTAATCTATAAGTATGAAATAAATCTAAGGCAAGAGGGTTCTAGCCTCTTGGCTATTTAAACAAGAAAATAAAATCTAATTACAAGCATGAAAATAAATCTAAACTAATATGTAATAAAAGAGAAATAAGAAAAACAAACCTTCAAATTAATCTTCATCTTCATCTTCATCATCCAACAAAGAAAAGAAAAGAAAAATTTAAAGTGTTGAAAAATTATTTTATTAATTGTAACAAAAAGTTATAAATTTAGAAGGCCTTCTCAATTAAGAGTAGTCCTCCTCTTCAAAAGGAGTTACAAAAATTTTCACACCCCTAACCCCTCACTCTCAACCCCTATTTATAGTAAACATCAGTGAATAAGAGCCCTTGGATCAAACTTGAGCCCCAAGAAGGCAATTTTGGCCGTTAATGAAATCTGGAAATCGATACTTCAATAAAAATTCTGACTTCACGGTTGACTTCGTCTCGTCGAGATAGGCGATTTTCATATATTATATATTAAATTCCGCCTTCCGGATTAGGAGATATCGTCGTTTCTTTGCAGCCAACTATTTTGAATACATTTTTTTCATATTTAATTTTTTTATTTTCTCCGGCTTCTGCAGGCTACTCGGCTTGATCCTGGGCTTGGACTTTTTGACTCTTGCTTGTGTTCTTCATTTAATTCATGAGTTTTTGTTGAGATAAGAGATCTTGGGCTTTATTCTTCACTAACCTGCAATTAAAGATAAAAACAATTATTAATGGTATATTTATTCATATAAAATAGATAATAATGGTATAAAATTATAATAAAATATGATTATCAGTTAGCTTGTGAGCATTCATTGGGTTTGTATAAATAGTAGCAATCTCATAGGGTAACCAGAATACGGAGTCATTCCTGCCATATGTCAAAGAGGTGATGCTGAGGGACCAGAGTGCTGATTTGTGCGAGACTAAAGTTGTCGCAGTTTACCAGGATGTCTTTCAGGACATACCTAGATTACCTCCGGTGAGAGAGGTTGAGTCTTGCATCGAGTTGCAGCAGAGCACAGTACCGATATCCTGAGCATCCTATCGTACGGCACCTGTTGAGATGAGGGAGCTACAGATTTAGATAAATGAGTTATTATCTTAGAGCTTTATTCACCGGAGTCATTCTCCATGGGGAGTACTTATCCTCTTCGTGAGGAAGAAGGACAATAGCTTATGATTATATATAGATTATCGTGAGTTGAACAAGTTCATTATCTGGATTAGATAGGATTCTTGACCTGTTCGATTAGCTACGGGGAGCGTTGTATTTCTCGAAGATTGATCTTCCTTTGGTTTTTCTATTGCAGGTTTGGAAGATGGATATTCCCAAAACCACATTTCTAACTCGATATGGGTCTTTCGAGTTTCTTGTCATGCTATTTGGGCTGACCTTTGAACTCGCGGTACTCATGGATTTGATGAACCGAGTTTTTTGTTCATACTTAGACCAGTTCGTGATTGTATTTATTGATGATATCCATATCTATTCGAGATTAGAGGCAGAGTACGAGGAGCTCTATGATTAGCATTACAGACTTTGTAGGAGCATCAATTATATACCAAGTTCAATAAGTGTGAATTTTGGCTATCGGAGGTTAGATTTTTGGGCAACGTCTTCAGCAGAGAGGGCATTGCTGTAGATCCAGCGAAGGTTGAGGCAGCACTAGAATAGGAGCCGCCAAAGACCGTCACAGAGATCTGTAGTTTCTTAGGCTTAGCCGACTATTACAGAAAGTTTATTCAGAACTTTTTGAAGATTACAACACAACTTACACGCCTTACAAAAAAGGGTGTACAGTTCATTTGGGGCACAGAGTGCCAGAAGGCTTTTGAGACATGAAAGACAAAGTTAACTACAGCATCAGTTCTGATCATTCCGAGCAGTGGTAGGATATTTGTTATCTACATAGATGCGTCATTAGCAGGCCTAAGAGGCATTTTGATGCAGACCCTGAGAGTAGTAGCTTATACCCCTCGATAGTTGAGGATCCATGAGCAGAACTATCCCACGCACGACTTGAAGCTAGCAGCAGTAGTCTTCATACTAAAGACATGAAGACATTATATTTACGGAGTATAGTTTGAGCTATTCATAGACCACCAGTGTAAGGACCATGAATTTTGATACTAGTTAAAATAATTTTTTTGTATTTTAAAATATTTAATTATGATTTTTAAAAGAGTATTTGTACTTTTCTTGAATTTCTATAATTTTCTATGATTTAAAGTCTAAGTTTTATATTTATTTAAATGATATTAATATTTATAAATTAATTTTATGCGGTGAAAATTTATGGAATTTATCTATTACGTTATCGATGCTGTTACATGTCATTTTGAATAATACATTATATTATTTTTATTATTACGTATATTTTCATATAATACATTGTATTATTATTACGTATTATTTATATAATTTGC
The DNA here is from genome assembly GCF_001876935.1 of Asparagus officinalis. NCBI lineage: Eukaryota > Viridiplantae > Streptophyta > Magnoliopsida > Asparagales > Asparagaceae > Asparagus > Asparagus officinalis. The sequence continues at coordinate 45,110,232 of NC_033798.1, forward strand.
TATATTATTTCTACTATCACGTATTATCAGTCGTAATAGTATAACTAGTATGTTTTATTGTATAGATAATTATCCCATAATTATTTGTTTTTAAATGTAAGTAAATATATTTTTATTATTAATTATTCTCGTTTAATTGTACAATATGTGTATGTTTTGACTATTTCGTATCAACTATTGTAATAGCACAACATGTACTTTTTATTTGTAGATAATATTTCTGTAATTAATTTAATTTTAAATACTCGTAAATATTTATTTTAATTTTTTTTCATTTAAACCCTAACCCTAATATACCCTATATATATATTTGTATACAGTGTTCATCTCCTGTTCACGCACCTAGCCGTCCCATACCCGTACTCTCTCTCTCTCTCTGTTTGTTTTTCTCTCTCCTACTCTCTCTCTCTCTCTTCTCTCTCTCTCTCCTCTCTTCTCTCTCTCTCTCTCCTCTCTCTCTCTCTCTCTCTGCTCTTAACCATCTCCACCTCCGGCCACCGACAACACGAATCGCAGCCTCCGTCGAACACCGACCAGCGTGCACTGCCGGGCACACGGACCCCTTCACCGCCAGTCCACGACGACCACAAGCCTCGTCGCCCTCAGTCGTGACCAGCCCCCTTCTCCTCGCACGTGCAGACCCTCAGCCACCTCCAGTGCTAACTCCACCACTGTCATCGGCTGCCGACAACCAGCAGCCCGGCTCCTCCAGGCAGTGCCACCATTCCGAGGCTCCAGCCCTGCTCAGCGCTATTCCAAGCACGCCTTCCTCCTATCAAGTCCTCTACCCACCAGTTCAGCCCGAGACCCCGACCCCCTATGATCCGGTCCGACCGCCAGTCCGCTCCCGAGCTTCGACGTCGTGCCCTCCGACCTCGCCAACCCGTGCCCAGATCTGCACCCGAAACCGCCTGCGCCCGCTGCCCTCCGCCCGTGTCAACCTGAGCCGCCACGCCCACGAACCCCTGCCCAGCATCGTCCACTCATCATTTGACAGTACCCCAGGCTCGCAAACGACCACCACCGTCGCCGCTGCAGTCCGAGCCCTCTTCGCCACCGTGCACCACCGACGCCGTCGCCTCATCCACGGGCCGTAGTCTCACACGTCAGCGTCGATTCGTTTGATGAAACTCCGAGGCAAGATCCCGCCTCTCCTTGTTGTTTCAATAATTATTAATTATATGTGTAGATTAGTTGTAATATAATTATCTGCGTAGGTTGTTTGCGGAATAATATTGATTAAATCATAGTTGTGTGATAAATAGTATTTTTAGAATAATGAAAATGAAGTGAAAGAATTTATTTTGATAATGGAATTATTTTAGAGAATTTATAATATTTAAAAAGAATTTATTTTTGAGATAAGGAATTATTTTAGAATAATAATTGATGAGAAATAGTTTTAAAGAATTTATTCTGGAAAATAGAATATTTTGGATTATTATAATAAGAAATAATTTTAAAAGAAATTATTTTGGAAAATGAATTATTTTCTGAATTACATAGTTGTTGTTCATGATTACATTTCATGTTTGTGAATATTTTACTGTATTCGACATGTCATGATGTGGTTACGTGAAATTAATAATATTAATATCGCCTTGTTGTGTTTGAGAACCTTAGTAGTTCATGACTTAGTGGCATTGTGCGTCATGAACAAACCTAGTGATATGTGTGGGTGTGTTTAGGTGGTGAACCAGAGTTTTAATAAGGATTATGATTGTTGATTTAGAAAGAATGAGAAGAGTTGGGGTGGGAAGTCATTGTTCATGTGTTCGTATGTGACTATTGATATATCTTCCAGGCTTGCACCAGTGGATCGGTGTCGCCACTGGGGTTGGTTTGTTGAGTCACAGTGGGTCGGTGTCACCACTGTGGTTTGTTGGTTGGGTCAAAGTAGATCGGTGTCGCTATTTTGGTTCCTGAATTTATTGGATGCACATGGGGGATATGCGAACAGTCAGTTATCCGATGATATGAGCGTTGACTCTGTGTGACATATGAACCGGTGACATGTTATAGGATGACTAGTTACATGACTTGTTACCAGTGGATCGGTGTCGCCACTAGGGTTGGTTGTTGGATCAAAGTGAATCGGTGTCGTCACTTTGGTTAGGATTTATGGATTCTTGTGAGATGTAGGCCAGTTGTATTTCTTTTCATACATAGATCGGGATTAATATTTAATTATCTATAATTTGAGACATATGGTATATACATGAGGGTTTCCTTGTTTGGATTATTTCGCTCGATGTACTATGTCTCATGTTGTAGATTTTTAGGTATTAATTCCATCTATTGTATGCCCCTGTTACTTGGATGATTAGACTGATCGCTAGCTGCATGATCTCGTTACCTGATCGATTTTGGATGCTTTATGTTTATCATGTTTTAGTAGTGTTTTCGCATGTTGATTTTGTCAGATTTCCAGTTGCACATGCTTTTGTCATTTCTGTTATCGTATCGTTTTCCTCTAGGTTTTCGTTAGTTCTATTTGTTTTGTGGAGTCTTGTCGTGTGCCATACACGCTGATGTACACATGTTTTCTCTGGTGTACGTCAGACTTAGAGGAAGAACATGTTCATAGACGGAGTAGAAGAAGAAGTCGAAGCCTATTCTTTTCATTTATTAGTTGATGGTTCCAGTTACTTTTGTAGTTCTTTCCATTCCTACTTGAACGATGTATTTTGTATCTCTTCAGTATTCATTTGCCCATTTTTGTAATAAGGGTATGTTTGACCCATATTTTATGTCTGGGATGATTTACCATTGATGATATGTCTATTTCTTATTCTAGATTGTTTTTATATTCTCGCTATCTGTGATCGGGGACCTGTGCCTTTGCATTGTATTTATTTTCAGATGCTTAGCATATTGAATTGAGAAGAAAAGAAAAAAGAAAAAAAATAGTGTATATTTCTTCTCAATCTAATACGTCGCGGGCTTGTTCACGTTCTGATTCCCGGGTATTTTGGGAAGCGGTGCGTGACAGGGTTTTTTGGTGGCCCATACAGGTCACGGTCCCGAGTTCCTACCAGTGAGAATATAATGAACAAATTAGATACATATCATATTTCATCCGTGAGACTATTCTTGAGCTCTTATTCTATTTTCTTGATAAATTTCGTTTCGTCCCTATCTTATCACTCTTTGACTCCGAGGCTTCCCACTGTTCTTGTTTCATCGCTTTGTGACTACACGCTCTCTCCCTATAACTTCATCTTTTCTTGTATCGGTCGTTATTATATGTGTTGTTATTTCTCTCTCCCTATAACTTCATCTTTTCTTGTATCGGTCGTTATTATATGTGTTGTTATTTATATGACTATGTTTCTTTGGTTGACTTATATATCGTGTATCGGTCGTTATTATATGTGTTGTTATTTATATGACTATGTTTCTTTGGTTGACTTATATATCGTTAATTGTATTGATTTCTACATTATTTATTATGTTATGTTATGTATCACACACAGTATTATATTGTATGTTTTTCATTAAAAAATATATATATCATTACTTATACATTTTTAATTGTTCAAATCATGTCATTAGATTTTACATACACATCGCATATCACATCTGATATTTAGATTATTTTATTGTGTTTAATTATACTTTTGCATATCTACATTATGTATGTGTGCATTTTCTGTCATATCATCTATTATTTACTTATTATACTTTTGCATATCTACATTATGTATGTGTGCATTTTCTGTCATATCATCTATTATTTACTTATGCTTAGATTATTGTATATTATTCGTATTTTATGATATACTTTAATAAGTTCATGATATTAATATTCTACATATGCACTATATTCTTATCATTTACATTTTTAGTATATAGTTCTATCAGTAAGTTTTGTCTTTTTAGATTATTTTAGTATGTTCACAATTGGTTTCGTTATTTCTAAGAGCAATGTATTTATACTTTAATATTCAAGTGTTTATTCATATTGTTAGGTTTGGGGTTTGAGTTACTATTTATATAGGTTTTGTAATATTATCTTGTATCATTGAATATTGTTCTTTTATAACTAATATAAAAGATTATTTTAAATAGCGTTTGTAAGTATGGATAGTATTTATTCATGGTTTGTTCATAGTGTAATTGCATATTTGTTGTTATTTGCTGTTTTCGATATGTATTGTTTTGTCATTGTAACAATATATAATGTATACGCGTGTTATTTTTGTATTTATTTATGGTATTTTTAGATATTTATGTCTTTTATTGTGTCATTATTTGTTATTCATTCTCTATTCATTACTTTCGTTTTACTTTTTTATTCTTTTATAATTACTATTCTATTTTCATTATAGTGTATTCACTTAGATTATTATATTTACGATGTTATTGATTTGTAGTCATTCATTATTTTTAGTATCAACTGTGTAACTATGTTTATCTACGATGTATCAGTATTTTTATTATACAGAATTATGCTCTTCTTATGTTTTCATTTGCTTATATACCTATTTTACCTTTTATAGTTTTTGTTTTTATATATTATACTTCTTTATCTAGTGGTATGTTTGTGAGTTTCAGTATTGTTAGTAAGAATTTATGTTCAGTGTATTCTACGATCTTGTATGAGTTAATTTATTGGAGTTCTATCCTGTCAATTTGTTCATTACTTATGTGAATGCATTGAGCCTTGTTATGTTTTCTCGTCAGAATTGTATTTTTATTATTTTAACACATATTGTTTTATATCGTGCTACTCTTCTATTTTGTTTCTTTTATTTTTGTATTGTCGTAGATCACATTATGTCAATATCGTTGTATTCTTATATTTTCTTGATTAAGTGTTGTTATTTTGCGGTGTAAGGGTGTGGTTTTATGACTTTATAGTTGTGTAAACGGTTGTTACCATGTGTGCGTTGTTTAGTTTTGATTTTCGTGATTTACGTATTGTGTTTTAGTTACGTATTTAGTCATAATATTTTTGTAGTTGGCGTGTTTTGTGTGTTATTACATAATTTTGGTCACATTGTACTTTTCATGTATGTGTATCATATTATCGTTATTGTTTGGTTATTTATCAAGTTATATGTTTTCTTGTATGTGTTTTATTTTATTTTTAATTTAAATTATTAGTTTAACTTTGTTATTCGGGATTATGTTGTCATTTAGTTACAGCTTTTGCATATTGTCGGTGTTTTGTTTATTAGTTATTTTTTTCCTCTTTTGTTGGATTGCGTATATTTTACTTTAATAAGTGAATTCTATTGCTTGTTCATTAACTATTTCAATTGTTGTTGTATTATACCTAGTTATTCATGTTCCTTAGTATTTCATTTTCATGCGTCCTGTTATTTTACGCTTACGAATGTGTTTTGTTATCTGCTATTCGTTGCATGAACATGTTAAATTCTTGTTCTATATGTAAAATATCACATCTTGTATCTTACCTTGCGTTGTTATTGTTTTACATTCTCCTCTGCATATGGATATAGTTCCATATCTCCGTCCTTAGGTTTTTGTACATTACTTTTATATTAATTCCAAGGACGGAATTTGTTTTAAGGACGGTAGAATGTAAGAACCATAAATTTTGATACTAGTTAAAATAATTTTTTTGTATTTTAAAATATTTAATTATGATTTTTAAAAGAGTATTTGTACTTTTCTTGAATTTCTACAATTTTCTATGATTTAAAGTCTAGGTTTTATATTTATTTAAATGATATTTATCTATTGCGTTATTGATGCTGTTACATGTCATTTTGAATAATACGTTGTATTATTTTTATTATTACATATATTTTCATATAATATGTTGTATTATTAATTACGTATTATTTGTATAATTTGCTGTATTATTTCTAATATCGCGTATTATCAGTCGTAATAGTATAACTAGTATGTTTTATTATATAGATAATTATCCCATAATTATTTGTTTTTAAATGTAAGTAAATATATTTTTATTATTAATTATTCTCGTTTAATTGTACAATATGTGTATATTTTGACTATTTCGTATCAACTATTGTAATAGCACAACATGTACTTTTTATTTATAGATAATATTTCTATAATTAATTTAATTTTAAATACTCGTAATTATTTATTTTAATTTTTTTTCGTTTAAACCCTAACCCTAATATACCCTATATATATATTTGTATACAGTGTTCATCTCCTGTTCACGCACCCAGCTGCCCCATACCCGTACTCTCTCTCTCTTTTTTTCTCTCTCCTCTGTTCTCTCTCCTCTCTCTCTCTCTCTGTCTCTCATCTCTCTCTCTCTTACTCTCCTTCTGTCTCTCTCTCCTCTTGTCTCTCGAACCATCTCCCACTCCGACACAGCACCACCGAAACTCCGCCGCCTCCGACCGAACCCGCTAAGCGCGCTGCATCGCCGCCTCCGACCGCCTTTCACCGGATGCAGTCACGTCTGCGACCGCCAGCCTCGTCGCCCTCAGTCAGCGATCCAGTCCCTTTCTCACTCGCTCACCGTCAGACCCTCACCACCTCCTCAATGCCTGAACTCCAGCTGCTGTCAATCAGAGCTCCGAAGACGACAAACGACTCTTCCGCAGCGCCGCCATTCTGAGCTCCATCCTTAGCTTGGCGATCTGCCCATCCAACCTCCTCCCATCAGTCCTTCTCTCACTGTCAGCGTCACACGCCCCGACGACCCCCTGTAGATCTGTCGACCACCAGTCCGCTCCCTGAGCTGCCGACGTTCGTGCTCATCCACCTCGCCAACCGTCACGCAGATTGTGCACCGGGATACCGTACCCGCTGCTGTCCGCCCCGTCAACTTGAGGCGGCACCACTGCCCAACGAATCGCCCTGCCCAGATCGCGACACGTCTCATCGTGACAACAGTCCCCAGGCCTCGACCACCGCCGTCGCCGCTACAGTCCGAGCCCTCCTCGCCGCCGTGCACCACCGACGCCGTCGCCTCATCCACGGGCCGTAGTCTCACACGTCAGCGTCGATTCGTTCGACGAAACCCCGAGGCAAGATCCCGCCTCTCCTTGTTATTTCAATAATTATTAATTATATGTGTAGATTAGTTGTAATATAATTATCTGCGTGGGTTGTTTGCTGAATAATATTGATTAAATCATAGTTGTGTGATAAATAGTATTTTTAGAATAATGATAATGAAGTGAAAGAATTTATTTTGATAACGGAATTATTTTAGAGAATTTATAATATTTAAAAAGAATTTATTTTTGAGACAATGAATTATTTTAGAATAATAATTGATGAGAAATAATTTTAAAGAATTTATTCTGGAAAATAGAATATTTTGGATTATTATAATGAGAAATAATTTTAAAAGAAATTATTTTGGAAAATGAATTATTTTCTGAATTACATAGTTGTTGTTCATGATTACATTTCATGCTTGTGAATATTTTACTATATTCGACATGTCATGATGTGGTTGTGTGAAATTAATGTTATTAATATCACCTTGTTGTGTTTGAAAACCTTAGTAGTTCATGACTTAGTGGCATTGTGCGTCATGAACAAACCTAGTGATATGTGTGGGTGTGTTTAGGTGGTGAACCAGAGTTTTAATAAGGATTATGATTGTTGATTTAGAAAGAATGAGAAGAGTTGGGGTGGGAAGTCATTGTTCATGTGTTCGGATGTGACTGTTGATATATCTTCCAGGCTTGCACCAGTGGATCAGTGTCGCCACTAGGGTTGGTTTGTTGAGTCACAGTGGATCGGTGTCGCCACTGTGATTTGTTGGTTGGGTCAAAGTAGATCGGTGTCGCTATTTTGGTTCCTGAATTTATTGGATGCACGTGGGGGATATGCGAACAGTCAGTTATCTGATGATATGAGCGTTGACTCTGTGTGAGATATGAACCGGTGACATGTTATAGGATGACTAGTTACATGACTTGTTACCAGTGGATCGGTATTGCCACTAGGGTTGGTTGTTGGATCAAAGTGAATCGGTGTTGTCACTTTGGTTAGGATTTATGGCTTCTTGTGAGATGTAGGCCAGTTGTATTTCTTTTCATACATAGATCAGGATTAATATTTAATTATCTATAATTTGAGACATATGGTATATACATGAGGGTTTCCTTGTTTGGGTTATTTCGCTCGATGTACTACGTCTCATGTTGTAGATTTTTAGGTATTAATTCCATCTATTGTATGCCCCTGTTACTTGGATGATTAGACTGATCGCTAGCTGCATGATCTCGTTACCTGGTCGATTTTGGATGCTTTATGTTTATCATGTTTTAGTAGTGTTTTCGCATGTTGATTTTGTCAGATTTCCAGTTGCACGTTCTTTTGTCATTTCTGTTATCGTATCGTTTTCCGCTAGGTTTTCGTTAGTTCTATTTGTTTTGTGGGGTCTTGTCATGTGCCATACACGCTGACGTACACCTGTTTTCTCTGGTGTACGTCAGACTTAGAGGAAGAATAGGTTCAGCAACAGGAGTGCCTTGTAGACGGAGTAGAAGAAGAAGTCGAAGCCTATTCTTTTCATTTATTAGTTGATGGTTCCAGTTACTTTTGTAGTTCTTTCCATTCCTACTTGAACGATGTATTTTGTATCTCTTCAGTATTCATTTGCCCATTTTTGTAATAAGGGTATGTTTGACCCATATTTTATGTCTGGGATGATTTACCATTGATGATATGTCTATTTCTTATTCTGGATTGCCTTTATATTCTCGCTATCTGTGATCGGGGACCTGTGCCTTTGCATTATATTTATTTTCAGACGCTTAGCATATTGGATTGAGAAGAAAAAAAATAGTGTATATTTCTTCTCAATCTAATACGTCGCGGGCTTGTTCACATTCCGATTCTCGGGTATTTTCGAAAGCGAGGCGTGACAACCAGAGTCTGAAGTACCTATTTTCTCAGAAGGAACTCAACCAGAGGCAGCAGCGATGGGTCGAGTTCATCTAAGATTTTGAGTTTTCGATTCAGTATCATCTGGGGAAGACTAATGTTGTAGTGGACGCATTGACCAAGAAGCGTCGTCATCAGATTGCGGCTTTGAGTTACTCGTTGTATTAAGATCTTCATACCCTTAGCCAATTTAAATTTAGACAGATATTGGCTGGAGAGTGCATATTTGGGAGTTGTGTCAATGCAACCATCTTGGAGTGATAGAGTAGTTAAACCATAGCTAGGGTATTCTTGAATTCAAACTCGAAAGAAGGAGATTTCCAAAGAGCCCAAGGCGGATTGATCCGTTGGAGCGGTTAAAGGCCTTCAGATGAAAGGCTGATTAGTGATAGCAGCTAATGCATAACTGAAGAATGATTTGTTTAATGAGGCACATCGCACCAAGTGCACAATGCATCCTGGCACAACAAAAATGTACAAGAACCTGAAGAGACACTGTTGGAGCGGTATGCGTAGGGAGATAGCAGAATATGTTGCTAGATGTTTTAACTATCAGCAAGTGAAGGCAGAACATCAGAGGACAATAGGGACTCTCCAACCTTTACCCATTCCGGAGTGGAAGTGGGCAGATATTTCTATGAACTTCATTGTAGGATTGACAAGATTGAAGAAAGGAAACAATTCCGTTTAGGTGATAGTTGATCGGTTAACGAAGTCAGCACATTTCATATCAGTAAAGATGACCTGCATGGTGTAGACTTATGTGAAGATATTCATCTAAGAGATCGTAAGATTGCATGGAGTTTTGCAGACGATTGTATCAGATCAAGGGTTGGTTTTCACTTCACATTTCTGGAGGAGATTCCAAAATTCATTCGGTAACCAGTTGTCATATTCTGGTGTTTTCCACCCATAGACAGATGGACAAACGAAGAGAGTAAACCAAGTATTAGAGCATGCGTCATTGTTTTCCAGGATAGTTAGGAGGATCACATTCATTTTATCGAGTTTGCTTATAACAACAATTACCGAGCGTGTTGAAGTGGTTTCATATAGACTAGATCTTCCAGCATCGATGTCAAGTGTGCACGATGTATTTCATGTGTCGATGCTCAAGAAGCACCTACGCGACGAGGAGCAACAGAGGGTGATCGATACACCTGAGATCGAGATTCAAACAGATTTGTCCACCATTGAGGTGCCAATTTGCATCCTTGCTAGAGAGAACAAGAGACTAAGAAATAAGGCTTCTTAGGAGCGCGAAGAGGATATACATCGTGACTACCCACACCTGTTTAAGTAGGTAAATTGATTGATTACGACATGTTTGTGTTTATGATTAATTATATGGTCATATTTATATTTAATGCTAGAATGAGGGTATTAATACTTAGCTCCTAATCATTCGGAACACGTGGTATATATATGAGGGGCTCCTTATTTTGATTTTTTGCCCGACGTACTAGTTCTGCTTAGATAGGGGTTAAGTGAGAGTATTTGCATTCTAGATTGTTAAGTGTAGATATTTTTTATTTCAAATCTAGAGATTAATGCTATGAGATATGTATGTGAGGGTTTCCTTGTCTGGATTATTCCCTCAACGTGCTTTTCTCTCTAAGATTTGATTACGAAATTTTGAGGGCAAAATTCTTTTAAGGGGGGAAGAATGTAAAACCCTATAAATTTGAATATTTTATGATAAATAATAATAAATTTGTTATATGGTGATAAATAACATATATTGATGTTTGAGTACGCTAGGAATTGATTTGAGATCAAATCGATACATATATGTGAAATAATTTTAAATGAGCTTTGAAAAAATTGAGAAATAATTTTAAATGATAATAAATGAGCTTTATTATGATTGGTAATCATTCTGGGATGAATGGATCATATTGGAATCAATTTGAGATCGATTCGTAGTTTCAGCCTCGCTATCGCGAGTCTTCTGAAATCTGTGGCATTTGTATTTTTATTGATTTATCTGTTGATCAGATGGACGTGAGAGTTACGCCATTGATTTTAAAATGTCAAGACAGTGATGTGGGTAAAGTTTCATTGTGTTCTGAGAACGGAGACTGAAACCCGATTTTTAATAATAAGCTACAATTCATATATATATAATCATCATCATCTTCCTCCATTCATTTTTTCTTTTTTCTCCTTCTCTCCATAAGCATCAACCATTTCCCCTCCTCAAAAATCCTAATCTTTTTGATAGAATTTCGAAAAACTTTGTAAAGCAAAGTTGTAGTGGGAGGTCGGATCTACAACTTTTGTGAAGGAATTTCGTACGAATCAACCGTTTGGGGGATCAAAACCACTTCTAAAGATAAGATCATCTTTTTCCAATCTCATCCTAATTAGTTTTAATTTTGATGGTTTAGACCCTAAATTGATGAATAAATTTTTAGATACAATTGGAAAATGTAGAAAAAAATATGATCGGAGGATATTCATAAGCGGAAACAATGTTCACCAACGGGAACATTGTTCACCTCCGGAAAATACTGTTCACTGCCTGAAACACTGTTTATTATCGAAAACTGTTCATTTCGAAAATACTATTCACTACCCCGAGTTACTATTCACATCCGAAATTTCTATTCACCCCTAGAATTTTTGTTTGTCGTATTCGCCTCCGGCATTACTGTTTACAACCGGAATTACTGTTCACCACCAGAATTACTATTCATCATCGAAATTATTATTCACCAGCTACGTTAGTGTTTACCGATTGAGGCAATTTTTTGTGTGCATGTTTGTGCACGTGCCGCTAGTTGATCGACGGGATATTTCGGTCGACCAATTCGATGTTGTATTGTATATAGTGAGTTTCTACATGCGTTAGATTGCAACCACGAAGTACGAACTTAAGGTTGACTGGCCTACTTCTTTCTTTGATATGCTTTGTTTATTCATGCATTGTTAGTTTCGTGAACGCGGGGTTCGAGCCGCACGATGATACATGTATGATCATGAGTACACACTATAGTGGTGTAGCACACACACGGATATCCCAAAGGGGATTATGATAAGTATTATTTTGATTTCACACGAGATATGAGTTGTCTATACAATTTTTACATGTATGTGAATATCGTTGATGAGCACAGCTCAGTACTACTTGGGATAGAGGTCGATGTACCTATATCATTGTTTCTGCATGTTTATGCGCAAAGGACAATGTACCTATATTATTGTTTCCGCATGTTTATGCGCAGAGATCGGTGTACCTATATCATTGTTTCCGCATGATTATGTGCAGAGGTCGATGTACCGATATCATTTTTTCGCATATTTATGCGCAGAGGTTGATGTACCTATATTATTATTTCCGCATGTTTATGCGCAGAAGTCGATGCACCTATTTGTCGATCCGCACGGTGATGCGATGATACCTATTTGTTGATCTGCATGGTGATGTGATGATACCTATTTGTCGATCCGTACGGTTATGCGATGATACCTATTTGCTAATTCACACGAGTATATGATTTATTGAGGAACTATAGAGAATGATAATATTATAAGCTAGTTGTTTTGAGTCCTTGGTGGACACCAAGTGTGATATAACTCATTGTTGAGTTGCCTTTTTACCGAATTACTCATGATTTCGAGTACACGAGGCATACACATATACTTATATCATTTATGATGTTTCACTTTATTGTTTCATTTCAGTCATATTTCAGTTGCTTAGTTCAGGGTTAATATTTAGTAATTTACTATTTGAGACATATGGTATATACATAAGGGTTTCCTTGTTTGGATTATTTTGCTCGACGTACCAGTCTCGTGTTGTGAGTTTCTAATTATTAATTCTATTTAGATTGTTTATTCTTAGTTCGATATTAGTACTTAGTTATCTATAATTTGAGACATATGGTATATACATGAGGGTTTCCTTATTTGGATTATTTTGCTCGACGTACTGCATCTCGTCTTGTAGGGGTCTAAATATTAATTCTATTAGATACGGGAAAAATGATCTAGGTAGACTATACTTAATAGATAGAGCCTCCATTTGCGGACGGAGGTGATCTTGCCGTAGCGCTCTGACACTCTTGTTGTTGTTCTTTTTATTCTATTTCTCATTTCAGGCGGTTCAGAGCATTGGAGAGTCGCAGGGTGACGGAGTTCTTGCATAGTCATCGTCGCGTATTTTTACTAGTATGGACTCCACAGTAGTCTTATGATTCCATTCAGTCATTTGAGTTTGTACTCATATTGTTAAGGCATGTTGACTTAGTTCGAATTCTAGTTGATTCATGCTGAGACATATCATGTTATTTTAGACTCCAGATGTATATCAGTTGTATTACTGTTTAGTTTATTTGGGACATGATTTCATTTATAAGATATATCATTCTGCATCATGTCTATAGCATTTCTTTCCCTTATTTGCTTGTTTTGTACCTTCACTTATATTTGTTTCCACTAGAGGATATTACTGTGATTGGTGAAACATGTTATTATACAGTGGAGGTGCATGGCATGTTTGACATCTCTGGGTTCACTTTGGACTGCAGCCATAGGTGAAAACAGGGGCGTCACAGTTGGTATCAGAGCTCTAGTTCCTGTTTCCTTAGGATCATCTTGTGTCGAGTCGTGGAGCTAGAATAGAGTTTCTTAGGATTCATGTATAGAGTCCGCTAAGAATTTCCTAGAATAAGTGAGCATATCTATGTTTGCAACCTCATTTACTATATCAATTATGCTCTCCTCCCTATATTATAAATATCGGGACGAGGACGTGGTTGAAGTAAAACTCATACCCAGAGAGTTGGCAGGCAGAGCCCGAGTCGCAGCAGGCTCCACAGTATCTGATCAACTTGGTCACGTCGATTTCAGAAGCAGAGACTAGCAACACTCAAGGAATGAATAACGAGGTAGATTACACTTTCGGAAGTTCCACCACCATTCGTACAAGTCATGCCTATTGAAGAGACAATATCGATGACTACACCATTATCACATCCAGCTGTTAATAGAGTAGTAGAGCAGGAAACTTAGCTCAGTAAGATTGAGGAAAATATTAGAAGCCGAGAGCACCAAAATTTCAGGACACATCAGTATCAATTACAGCTTATAAACGGAAGAAATATGTAAAAAAATATTTCTTAATGTTGACTCAGTACTAAAGCAGAAGTTAAATGTATTCAGCGTAGAGGACATCACCGGGGGATAGCAACAACTTTAGATTTTCGCCGGAGCAGTAAATATCACTTATTTGGGAGAATTTTGTTTACTCCTTCGACAAGCTATTAGAGCTAGTCCAATTAGAGCAGGGAGATATACCTGTAGTTAAAGAAGAAATCAAAACCAGCATAGTAACGATGACAATGACAAGAGACCTATTGCGGGATCTAGAGAACCCTAACAGCAAGGTAAGAATAAGGTAAGAATTTTTACTAACAGCACAAGGACAATATAAGAAGGGAGCACAAAATGATTCGAGAGCACCACAACAGCGCATAGTTTGGAGTACATGTTATAATTGTAACATGATCGGACAAAGAATGAAGGACTTGTAGTAGTACACTAACAGGAAGCCAGCATAACAGTAGGCCAGACTTGTGTTACCCAGGAGATTTCTAAGGGACAGCTAGTCCTATATAGAAGCCAGCATAACAGTAGGCCAGACTTGTGTTACCCAGGAGATTTCTAAGGGACAGCTAGTCCTATATATTTTCCATCACTAGCAGAGTTTATGCAGCTGTTACCCAGGAGATTTCTAAGGGACAGCTAGTCCTATATATTTTCCATCACTAGCAGAGTTTATGCAGCTGTACCACATGATCATGGTACGTGTGGAGCTTTCTTCGTGATTTCCTTTCTAGCTCAGGCCTTGTTTTATTCAGGAATTTCGTATTCTTTTATCTTTCATGCCTTCGTGGATAGGCTTCAGCTTATAGCACACCCCTTAGATGTTCCGTTATCGGTCTATACTCCTCTAGGGAAGGTGTCGCTATTAGAGAGTATCTGTAGGAGATGTGTCATCAGTCTAGATGAGTCAGAGTTTCTCATAGATCTGATCATGTTGCAGATGTTAGATTTCGACGTTATTCTCGGTATGGATTGGCTTTCATCCTACCATGTCAATATCGACTATTTTGATAGTCAGCTTGTGAGCATTCGTTGGGTTTATATAGATAGTAGTAACCTCGTAGGGTAACCAGAATACGGAGTAATTCTTGGCATACGTCGAAGAGGTGATACTGAGGGACCAGAGTGCCGATTTGTGCGAGACTAGAGTTGTCTCAGTTTAACAGGATGTCTTTAAGGACATACTTAGATTACCTCTGGTGTGAGAGGTTGATTCCTGCATCGAGTTGCAGCAGAGCACAGTACCGATATCCCGAACATCCTATCGTACGGCACCTGCTGAGATGAGGGAGCTACAGATTTAGATAAATGAGTTATTATCTTAGAGCTTTATTCACCGGAGTCATTCTCTATGGGGAGTACCGATCCTCTCTGTGAGGAAGAAGGACAATAGCTTATGATTATATATAGATTATCGTGAGTTGAACAAGTTTATTATCTGGATTAGATAGGATTCATGACTTGTTCGATTAGCTATAGGGAGTGTAGTATTTCTCGAAGATTGATCTTCATTTTGGTTATTTTCTATTATGGGTTCGGAAGATGGATATTCCCAAAATCGACTTTCTGACTCGATATGGATCTTTCGAGTTTCTTGTCATGCCATTTGGGCTGAACTTTTCACTCATGGTATTCATGGATTTGATGAACCGGGTTTTTTATCCATACTTGGACCAGTTCGTAATTGTATTTATCGATGATATCATTATCGATTCGATATTGGAGGCAGAGCATGAGCATCATCTACGGTTGACATTGTAGACTTTGCAGGAGCATCAATTATATGCCTAGTTCAATAAGTGCAAATTTTGGCTATCAGAGGTTAGATTTTTAGGCCACGTCATCAGCAGAGAGGGCATTGCAGTAAATCCAGTGAAGGTTGTGGAAGTACTAGAATAGGAGATGCCAAAGACCGTCATAGAGATTTGTATTTTCTTAGGCTTAGCCGGCTATTACAGGAAGTTTATTCAGAACTTTTGAAGATTGTAACACCACTTACATGCCTTACGAAGAAGGGTGTACAGTTCATTTGGGGCACAGAGTGCCAGAAGGCTTTTGAGACATTAAAGACAAAGTTAACTACAGCACTAGTTCTGACTATTCCGAGCAGTGGTAGGACATTTGTTGTCTACAAAGATGCGTCATTAGCAGGCCTAGGAGGTATTTTAATGCAGACACAGAGAGTAGTAGCTTATACCCGTTGACAGTTGAGGACCCATGAGCAGAACTATCCTACGCATGACTTGGAGCTAGTAGCAGTAGTCTTCGTACTGAAGACATAGAGACATTATATGTACGGAGTATAGTTTGAGCTATTCACAGACCACCAGAGTCTGAAGTACCTATTTTCTCGGAAGGAACTCAACCAAAGGCAGCAGCGATGAGTCAAGTTCATCTTAGATTTTGAGTTTTTGATTCAGTACCATCTGGGGAAGACTAATGTTCTAGTGGACGAATTGACCAGGAAGCATCGATATCAGATTGCGGCTTTGAGGTGCTCGTTGTATCAAGATCTTCACACCCTTAGCCAATTTAAACTTAGGACAGATATTGGCTGGAGCAGTGCATATTTGGGATCTATGTCAATGCAACCATCTTGGAATGATAGAGTAGTTAAAGCATAGCTAGGTGATTTTTGGATTCAAACTCGAAAGAATGAGATTTCCAAAGAGCCCAAGGTGGATTGATCCGTTGGAGCGGATAAAGGCCTCAGATGAAAGGCTGATTAGTGATAGCAGCTTATGTATAACTGAAGAATAATTTGTTTGATGAGGCATATCGCACCAGGTGCACAATGCATCCAGGCACAAAAAATGTACAAGGACCTGAAGAGACACTGTTGAAGCGGTATGTGTAGGGAGATAGCAGAATATGTTGCTAGATGCTTTAACTATCAACAAGTGAAGGCAGAACATCAGAGGACAACAGGGGCTCTCCAACCTTTACCCATTCCGGAGTGGAATTAGGCAGATATTTCTATGAATTTCATTGTAGGATTGACAAGATTGAAGAAAGTGAATGATTCTGTTTGGTTGATAGTTAATCAGTTGATAAAGTCAGCACATTTCATATCAGTAAATACAACCTGCATGGTGGAGACTTATGCGAAGATATCCATCCAAGAGATCGGGAGATTGCATGGAGTTTCGGAGACGATTGTATCAGATTGAGGCTTGGTTTTCACTTCACATTTCTGGAGGAGATTCCAAAATTCATTCGGTAACTAGTTGTCATATTCCAGTGTTTTCCACCCGTAGACAGATGGATAAATAGAGAGAGTAAACCAAGTATTAGAGGATATGTTGCGGGCGTACGTCATTGTTTTCCAGGATAGTTTGGAGGATCACATTCCTTTGATAGAGTTTGCTTATAACAACAATTATCGAGCGTGTTGGAGTGGTTTCATATAGACTAGATCTTCCAGCATCGATGTCAAGTGTGCACGATGTATTTTATGTGTCGATGCTCGGTTTCATATAGACTAGATCTTCCAGCATCGATGTCAAGTGTGCACGATGTATTTTATGTGTCGATGCTCAAGAAGCACCTACGTGACGAGGAGCAGTTCGATGTCAAGTGTGCACGATGTATTTTATGTGTCGATGCTCAAGAAGCACCTACGTGACGAGGAGCAGTAGAGGGTGATCAATACACCTGAGGTCGAGATTCAGACAGATTTGTCTACCATTGAGGTGCTAGTTTGCATCCTTGCTAGAGGGACAAGAGACTAATAAATAAGGTGATTCCTTTAGTTAAATTTTAATGGAACTGGAAAGGAGCTGAGGAGGCTTCTTAGGAGCATGAAGAGGATATGCATCGTGACTATCCACACCTGTTTAAGCAGGTAAATTGATTTATTATGACATGTTTGTGTTTATGATTAATTATATGGTCATATTTATATTTAATGCTAGAATGCGGGTATTAACACTTAGCTCCTAATCATTCGGAACACGTGGTATATATATGGGGGGTTCCTTGTTTGGATTTTTCATCCGACATACTAATTCCGCTTAGTTAGGGATTAAGTGAGAGTATTTACATTCTATATTGTTAAGTATAGATATTTTTAATTTCATATCTAGAGATTAATGGTACGAGATATGTATATCCTTGTCTAGATTATTCCCTTAACGTGCTTTTCTCTCTAAGATACGATTACGAAATTTCGAGGACAAAATTTGTTTAAGGGGGGAAGAATGTAAAACCCCATAAATTTGAATATTTTATGATAAATAATAATAAATATGTTATATGGTGATAAATAACATATATTGATGTTTGAGTATGGTAGGAATTGATTTGAGATCAAATCAATACATATATGTGAAATAATTTTAAATGAGCTTTGAAAAAATTAAGAAATAATTTTAAATGATAATAAATGAGCTTTATTATGATTGGTGATTATTTTGGGATGAATGGATCAGATTAGAATTGACTTGAGATCGATTCGTAGTTTCAACCTCGGTATCGCGAGTCTGCTAAAATCTGTCACATTTATATTTTTAGTAATTTATTTATTGATCAGATGGTAGTGAGATTGCACCATTGATCTTAGAATGTCAAGACGGTGATGTGAGTAAAGTTTCGTTTCGTTCTGACAACGACGACTAAAGAAAGCAGGGGCGTACACAGTTGGTATCAGAGCTCTAAGTTCCTGTTTCCTTGAGGAACATTCTTGTTGTCGAGATACGTGGACTAGAATACGAGTTCTTAGGATTCATAGTATAGAATACCGCTAAGAATTTCCCTAGAATAAAGTGAAGCATATTCTAAGTTATGCACCGTCATTTACTAATAAATCAATTATGCTCTCCTTGCCCTAATATTATAAATCAATCGGGACGGGACGTGCTGGAAGTAAAACATCATAACCCCAGAGAGTTGGGCAGGCAGAGCCCGATCGCAGGGCAAGGCTCCACAAGTACTTGATCAACTTGGTCCACGTCGATTTCAGAAGCAAGAAGACTACGACACTCAGGAATGAATAACGAGGATAGATACACTTTCGGAAGTTCAACACACCCATTACGTAGCCAGTCATGCCTATTGAAGAGACAATATCCGCTGATACTATCAATATATCACATCACAGCTGTTACATACGAGAGTAAGCAGGACAACTTAGGCTCAAGTCAAGATTGAGGAAATATTAGAGCCGAGAGCACCAATAAATTTCATGGAACAACATCAGATATCAATTACAACTTATAAACGGGCAGAAAATATTAAAAACATATCTCTTAATGTTGACTTCAGTAACTAAAGGACAGAGTTAATGTATTCAGCGTAGAAGGACATCACGACGGGAATAGCACACAACGTTTAGATTTTCAGCCGAGCAGTAAAATTCATTAATATTGGGAGAATTTTGTTTACTCCTTCGACAAGCTTTAGACTAGTCCAATAGAACAGAAGAGAGAGAATATACTGTAGTATAAAGAAGAAATCAAACCAGACATGTAACGATAGACAATGCACAAAGAGACCTATTGCGGGATCTACGAGAACCCTAACAGCAAGGTAAGAATACAGAGTAAGAATTTTATAACTAGACAGCAGCAAGGACAATATAGAGAGGGAGCACACGTGAGGAGAAATGATTCGAGCAGCACCAACAACAGGCATAGTATTTATGGAGTACATTTTATAATTGTACCATGATCGGACAAAGAATGAAGGACTTCGTAGTAGTACAAAACTAACAGGACAAGCATAACGTAGACAGACTTGTGTTACACAGGAGATTTCTAAAAGGGACAGCTAGTTCCTAATATATTTTCGCATGACATAGCAAGAGTTTAATTGACAGACTGTACCACATGATCATGCGTAGTGTGAGCTTATCTATCGTGATTGTCCTTTTCTAGCTCAGGCCTTTGTTACTTCAGAGAATTCTCGTAAATCTTTTATCTTTCATGGCCTTCGATGGATAGGCTTCAGCTATAGAAGCAACCCCTTACGATGTTCACCGTTATGCGGTCATACTGGGCCTCAGGGAAGGTGTCGCTATTAGAGAGTATCTTGTAGGAGATGTGTATCAGTCTAGATGAGTCAAGATTTCTCATAGATCTTGTCATATGTGTGCAAGATGTATAGATTTTGACGTTAATTCATCGGTATGAGATTGGCTTTCATCCTACCATGTCAATATCGCACTATTGTTGACTAGTCAGCTTGTGAGCAATAATCGTTGGGTCGAAATCGAAACGGAGAGAGAAACAGGAAAAAGGAAGAAAAAAAAACAAATTTATAATGTAGTACCTCGTAGGTAAACCAGAATACGGAGTAATTCCTTTTGCATAAATAAACGTCGAGAGAGTATACTGAGGGAATCAGAAGTGCCGATTTGTGCGAGACTAGGATAGAGTATTGTACTCAGGTTATAAACAGGATGTCTTTAAAGGGACATAACTAGATTACTCTGGTGTGAGAGATTGATATCTTGCAATCGAGTTGGGACAGACAGACAACAGACCAAGATTCCGAACATATCCTATCGTACGGCACCTGCTGGATGAGGGATGGCTACAGATATTAGAATATAATGAGTTATTATGCTTAGAGCTTATCACCGGAAGTCATTCTCTATTGGGGAGTACACGATCTTCTGTGAGGAAGAAGCACATAGCTTATGATTATATATAGATTATCGTGAGTTAAGCAAGTT
The DNA here is from genome assembly GCF_001876935.1 of Asparagus officinalis. Classification (NCBI taxonomy): domain Eukaryota; kingdom Viridiplantae; phylum Streptophyta; class Magnoliopsida; order Asparagales; family Asparagaceae; genus Asparagus; species Asparagus officinalis. The sequence continues at coordinate 45,130,876 of NC_033798.1, forward strand.
TATTATCCCTGGATAAGATGATTCATAAAGACTTGTTCGATATTAGCTATAGGGAGTAGTAGTATTTCGTCGAAGATTGATCCTCATTTGTGGTTATTTCTATGTATGGGGGTTCGAGATGGATATGTCCCAAAATGAGCTTTCTGACTCGAAATATGGATCTTTCGAGTTTCTTCGTCATGCACCATTATGGAGATCGAACTTTTCACTCAATGGTATTCCAAGGATTTTAGATGAATCGGCGTTTTTTATTCCATAACTTGGACAGTTGCTATTGTCTTTTATCGATGATAATCATTATCGATTCGATAGTTGGAGGCAAGCATAAGAGCATCATCTACGGTTGACATTGTAGACTTATGGCAGGGAGCTATACAATTATATTGCCTAGTTCAATAAGTGCAAAATTTTGGCTATCAGAGGTTAGAATTTTTAGGCAACGTCATCAAGCAGGAGGGCATTGCAGTAATCCAGTGAAGGTTGTGAAGTACAGAATAAGGAGAATGCCAAAGACCGTGCATATGAGATTTGTATTTCTTAGCTTAGCCGGCTATTTAAGGAAGTTAATCAGAACTATTTGAAAGATTGTAACAACCTACTTACAATGCCGTTACGAAGAAGGGTGTACAGTTACATTTGGGCACAAGAGTGACCAGAAGCTTTTGAGACTTAAAGACAAAGTTAACTACAGAAGCAGCAAGTTCTGACTATTCCGAGCAGTGTAGGAGTGCGCAGAGGTCAATGTATCTATATTATTGCTTCTCCATGTTTATGCGCAGAAGCCGATGCACCTATTTGTCGATCTGCACTGTGATGCGATGATACCTATTTGTCGATCCGCACGATTATGCGATGATACTTATTTGCTGATTCATATGAGTATATGATTTATTGAGGAACTATAGAGAATGATAATATTGTAAGCTAGTTGTTTTGAGTCCTTGGTGGACACAAAGTATGATACAACTCATTGTTGAGTTGCCTTTTTTACCGAATTACTCATGATTTCGAGTACACGAGGTATACACATATACTTATATCATTTATGATGTTTCACTTTATTGTTTCATTTCAGTCATATTTCAGTTGCTTAGTTCTGGGTTAATATTTAGTAATTTACTATTTGAGACATATGGTATATACATGAGGGTTTTCTTGTCTGGATTATTTTGCTCGACATACCAGTCTCGTGTTGTGAATTTTTAATTATTAATTATATTTAAATTGTTTATTCTTAGTTCGGTATTAGTATTTAGTTATCTACAATTTGAGACATATGGTATATACGTGAGGGTTTCCTTGTTTGGATTATTCCGCTCGACGTACTGCGTCTCATCTTATAGGGGTCTAAATATTAATTCTATTAGATACGGAAAAAATAATATAGGTAGACTATGCTTAATAGATAGAGCCTCTATTTTATTTGGCCGCCCTTCTCCTAGGGGTGGACAGAGGTGATCTTGCTGTAGCGCTCTGACACTCTTGTTGTTGTTCTTTTTATTTTATTTCTCCTTTCAGGCGGTTCAAAGCATCGGAGAGTCGCAGGGTGACGGAGTTCTTGTATAGTCACTGTCACGTATTATTACTAGTATGGACTCTACAGTAGTCTTATGATTCCATTCGGTCATTTGAGTTTGTACTTATATTGTTAAGACATGTAGCCTTCATACGAATTCTAGTTGATTCATGCTAAGACATATCATGTTATTTTATACTCCAGATGTATATCAGTTGTATTCCAGTTTAGTTTATTTGGGACATGATTTCATTTATGAGATATATCATTCTGCTTCATGTCTATAGCATTTTTTTTCCCTTATTTGCTTGTTTTGTACCTTCACTTATATTTGTTTCCACTAGAGGATATAACTGTGATTGGTAAAACATGTTGTTACATAGTGGAGGTACACGATAGGTTTGATATCTCTGGGTTCACCTTGGACTGCAGCAATAGGTGAAAATAGGTGTAGGCATCAAAAATTGCCTATAGTTCTCCCAGATGTATATCAGTTGTATTCCAGTTTAGTTTATTTGGGACATGATTTCATTTATGAGATATATCATTCTGCTTCATGTCTATAGCATTTTTTTTCCCTTATTTGCTTGTTTTGTACCTTCACTTATATTTGTTTCCACTAGAGGATATAACTGTGATTGGTAAAACATGTTGTTACATAGTGGAGGTACACGATAGGTTTGATATCTCTGGGTTCACCTTGGACTGCAGCAATAGGTGAAAATAGGTGTAGGCATCAAAAATTGCCTATAGTTCTCCACAACCAGTTCAGTGTTAACGAGCGACGATGAACGTCACCATCCAATCCACATGAGCCT
>NC_033798.1:45133316-45134802 GCF_001876935.1 Asparagus officinalis
GGGGGCTGGTTGAGGACACCCCTAGGGGGGTGTCTCGGCTCCAAAACCGAGACACCCCTTGGGGGTGTCTCGGCCATGGCCGAGACACCCCAAGGGGTGTCTCGGTTTTGGAGCCGAGACACCCCCCCTAGGGGTGTCCTCAACCAACCCCTACCCCTTGCTTTTCCTATAAATAGGCCCCTAGGGCCTCCATTCTCTTGGCCTTGGTTTTGGGAGAGGAATTTCAGATCTAGAGCTCTAGCCTTTGAGATCTGAAATTCCAGAGAGGAGCGGCGAAGCCCTGCCGGAGGAAGGAGTCGGGGTTTTCTAAGAGAGCGGCGAAGCCCTGCCGGATCGAGGAGTGAGCGAGCCTTCTGCAGCAAAGGAGTCTTCTTCTTCATTCCCCACCTTCTTTTCCCTTAGTGTTGCCCTTAGCGGTGATACAAAGGAGAGCTAGTGCCTCGTTTTAGCCGAGACATAAGCTTTACACCTCTGAGATCCCACGCGGATCGACGGGGTTCAGAGTTTCTAAAATCCCCCCGCGGATAGACGAAACTCTGCCCGATTTTCTCGGACCAGATCTGAGTGCCCCGGTGGTCCACGGATATCAACATCCCCGTCACAGGCAAAAGACCCACGCAAGCAAGAGATGACAAACAGATCTTGCGTTTGTTTGAAAAGAGTTGTATTTCTTTTGTTTTCATTGTGTACCGGTCTTATAAAAAGGCTATCTTTTTATTTCATTGTAACGATTGAAGTTGTAATGAATGCAGCAATGAATACAGCAACTTTTTCCGCAAACAAGCTGGCGACCACAGTGGGAGCCAACGGCATCGCAACCGACGCCGTCGTGACGCAACCAGCACTCAAGATCGGGGTGAATGAAGAACACGAGCTCGATCAACAACGGTTCAAAGAAGGCCTCTCTTCCTCCTCCTCCAGATCCGCCTCTCCAAACGGGTACAGAAAGGTAACCTCTTTCATAAATGATTGCAGGTCCTTCGGTTCAAAAATCCAAGACCCCGTTGCCGCCTCTGCACTTGCACCACGCGACGTCCCCACGTCGTCCAACGTGGTTGAGATCGCAGATCCGGACTCCTCTTCCGCCGAGGAGATGACTTCTGAAGACGCTCCGGCATTATCAAAGAGAGCACGACAAAGACGACGTCAACGTCTTGCTCGTCAGCTGGCCGAGGCTTTGGAGCCAATGGATGGGATCCGCTATAACGTGGACCTAAAATCCAGGCAACACCAGGAGCAACCACGGCAAACAACCAGCCCCTCCTCCGAAGCAGAAACAAACAAATGGGTTCAAGTCAAAAGAACCCGTTCTACTCTCGAGGAGCGAATCCAGAAGCGCCGCGCCTTGCGTGCGCATACCCGAGCCCTGGTCCAAAAAGCATGAGAAATGCTAAAGGGAGAGGCCATTAAGAGATCACCGAAATCCGAACGAGTTTGGATGCCGAAGGCCAAAACAACGCCTGAGGTAAAAGCAGGTAATATTGCT
>NC_033798.1:45135802-45142840 GCF_001876935.1 Asparagus officinalis
GACCGGATCTTTGTAATCCAAGATGACAATTATCTCAATGAAAAAGAACACAGTTTTCCACGCGAACAACCCTCCTCCTCCCGCCTCCTGCTGTCGATCAGACGCCGATGACCTCCCGCCTCCTGCTGTCGAGACCGACGCCGACGCCCCCCTCAAGCCTCCCGCTGTCGAGACTGACGCCCTCCCTCCTCCCTATGTCGACGCCGACGCCGATCTCCCCCGTCGAAGGCCCATCACTTCTTCCTCTCTCGCGATCGACGCCCACGCAGGTAGTTTTCGTACAGTCTCAATTTGGGTATTTTTGGAGTGATTTCTGGTCTCAACGCGACAAAATCTGTTCAGATTTCAATTCTGCTAGAGTGGTCTGTTCAGATTTCAATTACATTTGGTTGGCCTCTTTCTTGCGTTATTATGCTAATGCTTTACTATTGTGAATTGGGGTTGACTTGAATTTTTATGCTAATTGCGTTATTGTGCTAGTGCTTTTCTGGGTTATTATGCTAATTGCGTACAGTTTCTGAGGGGGAAAAGAATATGTGCGGATAGTTTCTGATGTCCTCAAAATATGTATATACCGAGTGCTTCAACTATTCCCAGCACAATTGTAGTTGTTCACGTCTCCGATAAGCTGTAACCTTTCATGATTCTGGAGAAGCAAACTTAAACTGGTTTTGTTGCTACTGTCATTTAATGTTCCGTACTCATTAATATGATAATGTTCCTTTTCTACACGTGCTAGTTTTATTAGGTCTCATTAATATGATAATGTTCCTTTTCTACACGTGCTAGTTTTATTAGGTTTACATTCTCATAAGCAGTTCCATGCGTCAGTAAGAATTTTTTCTACACGTGCTAGTTTTATTAGGTTTACATTCTCATAAGCAGTTCCATGCGTCAGTAAGAATTCTGCAGCTCCAGGTATAATTTTTCTTTGTTGTTCGTAATTACCCAAAATTATCATGTCATTGATAAGAAATTTCAAGCGATGGATCTAATTCGTTGTGCCATAGGCTGTAAATAAATAAATACTCTAATGCTTTCGAATCCTGGAAACAATTTTACTGCAGTGTGGTTATAGACTAGCATCATTAGTATATAATCTCTCGAAGTTTGTAACACATTGATAATTGTTTCAAGGCGACGAGAGGATAATGAATGTTGAAACAGATGATGTGCTACCCATTGGACTAAGTGAAAATGATACCCAAAATCTCATGGATGTTGATGGTGAATTGCATACAGCTCTTGTAAGCCCGAATGAGATGACTTTCATAGGAGAGGCGCCATACGAGGGAAAAGAATTTGCTACATTGGAGGAGGCATACAACTATTACAATTCTTATGCAAAAAAAATGGGCTTTGGAATCCGCAAGGAAACAGGCGATAAGTCAAGAAAGTTAGGAGAAATTATTTCTCAAGTTTTTGTTTGCAACAAGGCAGGGAGAAAAAGGTTATCAGATAAGAGAGAGTGTGGGAAACTTGTCAATCGCCGTCCAGATACTAGAGTGGATTGTCCCGCAAGAATGAAGATTAAGTTGACTTCCTCCAAGACATGGATTATCACGAAGTTTGAGGGAGAGCACCTAACCCATCTATTATCGAGCCCTGATAAAGTGTGGAATCATTATTCCCACAGGCAAAGGCATCACTCGAAGACTTGCAAGAGAATTATTCAGAATTTGAGTGAAGAAGGAATGGCTCCTTCTATATTGCTCGAGTGTATAATGTTGTGTCTAAGAGTTTTCATGACGAATATATTACTGCACAACAATGTATTGATCACATCAGAACTATTAGGAAGAACAACATTGGTAATGAATGCATATCCATCATAAAGAATTTTCAAGATAGGAAGGAAATCGATCCAGAATTTTACTTTTCCATAGAGTTGGATCAATCGGGGACTATGAGGAGCGTGTTTTGGGCTGATGGGAGATCAAGATCTTCTTACTTAAGTTTTGGAGATGTAGTGGTGTTCGACGTCACATATAAAACCAATCATTTGAGCCTACCGTTTGCTCCATTCACAGGTGTAAATCATCATCGGCAATCCATTCTCTTTGGTTGTGCGTTACTTGCAGATGAGCAAGAGGATACCTTTATTTGGTTGTTCACCCAATGGCTAAAATGCATGCATGGGGTTGCACCAAAAGCAATTATCACCGATCAAGATGCACAAATAGGAGGAGCTATCAAACAAGTTTTTTCTAATACCCGACATCGTTTTTGTTCTTGGCATATTGGCAGACATATTGCCGAGCAGCAACTTCCAATGAAAGCACAATATGGATATGAGATTTCTACATAATTTGATAAGTGGTACCGAGCTAGCACTATTCACGCTTGTGAGGAACGATGGAAGATTTTGAAGGAGAAATTTAATATAGATGAGAATATAGATAGTTGGCTGATAAGGATGTATAGATTGCGTGCACATTGGGTGGATGCATATTTGAAAGATATGTTTTGGGCAGGAATGACAACTAGTCAGAGAAGTGAAAGTATTAATGCATTTTCTGATGGTTATGTAAATACAAAAACTAGGCTTGTCGACTTTGTATGCCAATACGACAAAGCCTTAGCAAATCGCCGTGCATCTGAATCTCGAGAAGACTTTATGACATTGAATATTGTGCCTGCAATGTTGCTTCGACATCCAATTGAAGTGCAAGTTAGCAAGTTATATACTAGGGGGATCTTCAAAATGTTCCAAGATGAGCTTACTAATGGGTTATCACTTTTTCATGAAGAAATGCTAAAGGAGGAGACAAAAATAATTTATCTAGTTGGTGATTTTTCTGAAGAAAGAGAGAAATGGGAAGAAGTTACATATGACAAATCTAGAGAGCTTAAGTTCAAATGCTCTTGTGCACTTTTTGAAACCGATGGGATCCTTTGTAGGCATATATTGCATATCATATGGCTTCTTCAGTTGACAGCTATTCCTGATAATTATATATTGCATAGATGAAAAATTAATGCAAGACACAAAAACATTAGATTTTTTAATGATATGGATGTAAGAAGCAATGAAGGTAGCATGGAGCAGTGCAATATTATTAGATTGTGGGCAATTCGAGCCAGATTCAATGCTACCCTTGAGATGGCTTCATGTTCAGCAAATGTCATTTCTATGGTGGAGAGAATGCTACAAGATATCACCGTATCAGTTGAGAAGGAAGTAAAGCTTAATGACGTTCATATTGCAAACTCTCAAATTGAAAGCCAAATTAGTTCAAATGCAAATGTAGTATTGAGAGATGGCGAAGAAATTTTAATTCGTGATCCTAGTGGCCCAGTCAAAACAAAGGGTCGTCCAAGAGGTGCTAGCAGGAAATTTTAATTCGTGATCCTAGTGGCCCAGTCAAAACAAAGGGTCGTCCAAGAGGTGCTAGCAGGTACAAGTCAGGAATTGAAGAGTCACAATCAGGTGCTAGCAGGTACAAGTCAGGAATTGAAGAGTCACAATCGAAAAAGGATGTAAAACATCGAAAATGTGGGAATTGTCAACAATTGGGTCACTATAAGACTGGTTGCCCGAAATTGGTAAGTTACTTGAGAATTCATCTTGTAATATTTATTTTCCGTTCAATTGAATTATTTTTTGTGCACAACTTATGAATGTTTTCCATGAATAGAAAAAGTAACAGCATTTTGGAGCATTTTCGGAGCATTTTAGGAGCATTTTGGCAGTAGTTTCCCTAGATTGCTGCAATTTTGTGTATATGTTTTATTCATTAACTTGGATCATTTTTTATGCTTTTTATATAGTTGCTTTCATATTTTATGCTTGAACTTGTACCTTGTGGGATTCTATAGAGCCTGCAGTGTTATTGACTGGTCCGAAATCTCAAAACCAGAAGCTATCAAATGCAAGGACTGAAGCTTTCATATTACATGTCTCTTATACATTTGCAGTTAGATTAATACAGAGAAATTGGAGATCACAAGGCACCATGAGCAAGTTGTCTGTGCTTAAAGACCAGGAGTTGTTGTTTCCAACTGTTCAAATTGGCACTGAGTTCTCTAAGTGGATCACTGTTCAAATTGGCACTGAGTTTTGATGGTTTTTATATAGTTGCTTTCCTATTTCATGCTTGAACTTGTACCTTGTGGGGGTGTATTGGAGCATATATGGCTTGTGTCTTTAAACTTGCCTAGCACTCAATTATAAATGAAAAGTATTATTTTATTCTGAGTTGTGATTATGCAGAGCTTGTTTATGTTGACATGGAGCATATGTGGTGTTTTTCTTCAAATATGAGACATGGAGCATATGTGGTGTTTTTCTTCAAATATTTGTCGGTTTAGCTTGTGGACCTATACCTCTGGCTATGAGATGTCTGCAGTGTTGCTCTCAGAGCTTGAAATGCTCTTTTAGCATCAGCATATGGGGGGTCAAGACTTTGAACAAATCACTCTCTTAACTATACACGTGCTGACCATGTTCAAAATTTATGTACTGCAGACTATGAGAAATTAAAAAAAAAAGATCTGCAGATGTTCTTCAGCTTCCCAGTTCCAAACTCAAGAAAGTTAGTAAGCAGAGACTTGCATATGTCATCTTTATCCATCATAATACCCAAAGAAAATGTGCTACTGGAGATGAATCGATCTGGAAATCTTTACATGCCAAACCTTGATCCGCTGCTCCTATACACTTTTGGAATAACACTTTTTGAAGATAAAATATTACTCCTGATACTAATATACAGTATTAATTTAGATGTGGGGTTGAGGTTGCTTATTGGTCTTTTAGAAGCTGAAATTTGTGCAATTAAAAAGAGAAATGTCAATAACTTAATGCCATTGAGCGACTCATTAAAGCAAAATTTTAGGCTTCATATTGCTCAGTACAAATTGAAGGATCGTTTGGCCCCTTATAGATATTATCCTTCTTAATCTCATGACCAATTTATATTTATTGATTTTGTTGAAATCTTTATCATTTTGTGTCCTGTAACCTACATCATCATTGCATATTTAGTATTCTTTGAGTTTATCTGTATAATTGTAATTATGCTGCTGTGAGCCTGTAAGTTTTATCTTTAATTATGTATCAAAACATTTTATCTGATCTACTGCTGTAATTATGTGCAAGGTGGATACAGGCAATCTGTAGCATGAACCGTGAACTCTTGGCCAAAAATAACTATTTGTACAAAGCTTTATGTTCCTAGTGTGCAATTCTCAGAACTAAACAGCATATCATCACTTCTACTTTCCTGATGTGCATCATGTGTTCTGATGTTACATCTTGCATGTGATGTTTTCATTCTATTCCTTGTGTTAGATCTAACACCAGAACAGATGGTACACCTCAGGAAAGTAGTGTTCAAAGTTGAAATTCTCTCATCAAGGTCTATTCTTTTCCCTTTAATATGCTTAGCCACAGGAATTACTGGTTAACATTTTATTGTACTTAATTGCATTTGGTCTGGATGTACTGATGTATATCAATGACTACTGTAGTTGTGCTATGACAACTGCACAACGTAAATGTTAACTCTTGTTTCTGTACAGGTTAATGATGGAATTATTTTTCCCCACAAAGCTTATTTATACTTGACAGCAATTGAAGATGCTGAATACAAAGATGACAAGATTGAATGTGAGCATATTTTCCTATGTTATCTTCAATTGAAGATGCTGATTTTGCACTTGACCCAGAAAATTTCAAGTCAACAGCAGGAGGAGGAGGGGGCTGTCGTGGGCGTCAGTCTCGACAGCGGGAGGCTTGAGGGGGGCGTCGGCGTCGGTCTCGACAGCAGGAGGCGGGAGGTCGTCGGCGTCTGATCGACAGCAGAGGCGGGAGGGAGGGATATATATATATATAATATGTGGAAATAATGGGTATGCATGGTACCCAAAGCCAACAAATTTTATGCTGGTAGTTCGAGGTGGCACAACCCCTCCACTCATATTAAATGGGGACCACAATTCATATGGGTTGAGGAGGGCATGGGGATCATGCAACCATTTGACAGTCTAAGGGGCTAAGCCACCTTCACTACCAAGCCATAATCTCATTTTCTCTCTCTCTCTCTCTCCTCTATATAATATATATATATATATATATACTTACTATATATATACTAAGTTATAGTAACTATATATATATCATACTATAGAGAGACGAGGAGACAGAGAGAGAGACGAGACGTGGACCTGCTTGGTTAGCTAAGCACAAAAAACTTGTGCGGTAGTGAGGTGATATAATCCCCTCCCCACTCACCGCAAATGGTGTACATATCCCCATGGCACTCTTCAACACCATAATGAATGTGGTCCCCCAATCCTTGAAGAGGAGGGAATTTATGCCACCTCAACTACCCCAGCACAAATTTTGTGCTTGGCAACCAGCCATACCTCATATTTCTCATATATCATCGTATATAATAGTAGAACTAAAATATTAATACTATCACTATATGATATAAGAAGAGAGAGAAAATGGGTAGCTTGGTACCAGAGCATAAATTTGTGCTCTGGTAGTAGGTTCTCCAATTTCTCCATCCACTCATTCAGTTGGGGGGACCACATCAACTCAAATGTGAATGTGGTCCCCCCATTTGAATGAGTGAAGATAATACCACTACACACCAAAAGCACAAATTTGTGCTTGTAACCAAAGCATACCATACCCTCCAATAATATATACTATATATACGGACTAGTTATTACTACCTTATAAAATAATACTATATATAATATCATGCAATAAGCATAGTGAGGCACATATGACAGGGTTTCCCTACGCTGAGTGTGGACCATACTTAGCCACCTGATCTGTTTTTTAATGGTCCACCAATTGATGTCATTTTGCAAAAAAACCCCCTTGTGTTCTGAGAATCGAGCGTGGACACAGCTCATCAGAAGCTGTCGATGAAACCAACAACAACAACACCAACCATACAGAATTCTATCTCTCCCTCTTCCCCACAACCGCCTAAACCACCACCAACATCATCCCCCCACCGCCTTCATCGATGACGACGCGGCAGCCCCCCTCAGAAGCATGAAGATCCTCTCTCATTC
>NC_033798.1:45142865-45180699 GCF_001876935.1 Asparagus officinalis
ATCGGTGTTTGGTTGAGAGAGATATCTCACTCATTTAAATGGGGGACCACTTCACATATGGTGTGAGCGAGTGCATAGGGATATGCAACATTGAAGTTATAGGGATTATGCACCCATACAAGCATATCATTTTCTCTCTGCTCTCTCCTCTCTATATTATATATATGTATATAAGATCATATATATATATATGATATCATATGATATATAGTATAATATATATATAGAGAGAGAGAGAGAGACGAGAGAGCCAGAGATGTGTAGTGCTTCGCTACTAACACAAAATAATTGTGTTGGTAGTGAGGTATATATCCCCTCCACTCACTTTCAAAAATGGTTACATTCCCATGCCACTCTTAAACCCATTTGAATGTGTCCCATTTGAGAGTGACGTGCTGAAATTTATCTGCCACCTACTACCAAGCACAAAACTTGTGCTTGGCCACCAAGCATAACCATATTTCTCATATATATACTATATATACTATATATATATATATATATATATTATATAGAAAGAGCATGAGCAAAAATCGGTTGCTGGTACCAAGCATAAATTCTTGTGTGTAGTGAGGTGTTCACTTCTATCACTCATTCATTTGGGGGACCACAATTCAACTCACTGTGAATGTGGATCCCCCATTCTGAATGAGTGGAAGATAATATGCACCTAACTACCAAGCCACAAATTTCTGCTATGGTACCAAGCATACCCATACTCCTGCATATATATATATACTATAATAATATATATTATATATTTATATTATATATATATATATATATAATGAGATTAAATGGAGTCATTGACATAGGGAGATTTCTCCTATACCGTGATGGGCCCATATCCTTACACTAATTGTTTTTAATGGGTGCTAACCAATTTTTGATTCATTTAGCAAAAAACCCCTTGTGTTTGAGATCGCGTTGCGACCCAGCTCATCAAGAGCTGTCGATGAAACCCACCCAACACACTCGTGATTCTATTCTCTGTTTCCCCCAATTCCCACGCCAAACACCTCCCTCCCCGCTCTCGATGACGACGCCGGCAGCCCCCAGCAAGAGATGAATTCTCTTCATTCCCCCCCCCCCCCCCCCCAAATCCAACGCAAACCTACAATCCCCTGCTCTCGACGACGACGCCTCTACTCTCGTCACAGCCCCTTATATATGTATATATATATATATATATATATATATAGAGAGAGAGAGAGAGAGAAATGAGTATTCTTGGTACCAAGCACATGGTACCACAAAATTTGTGCTTCGTAGTGATGTCTCTCATTCTCATCTACTCATTCAAATGGGGGGGACCACATTCAACCCATGTGAATATGGTCTGTCTATTTGAATGAGTAGATGATAATATGCCACCTCACTACCAAGCACAAATTTTGTTCTTGGTACCAAGCATACTCATATCTTTCACACACACACACACACACACACACACACACTGATGCGGCATAAACATGTACCAAAAAGGTTGCAAGTGCACAACCGTGTCAAGTTATAGTATTTAAGATATCGATCCCACGAGGAAGGTGTTTTGTAGGAGAAAATATAAAATCGGTTCTTATGTTGTGTGCGTGACAAAAAGGAGTGATGAGTGAATATGATTGTGGAGAGATAGAAAGAGTGAAAGTGATAGTGTGTAAATCGGTACGAAATATAAGTGAGAGTGGATGTGACAAAGAATGAATATGATCAATAAGGCAAGAAGGAAAAAGAAAATAAAAATCAAGAATAAAGAAAATAAAATTCAAGAATAAAAGAAAATGCAAGAAATTAAAGATGGTGGATTCAATTATAGATATAGGTAATCTAAAATTGAACCCACTTCTTAGAAAAGGGTGATTCCCTAGAGGGTTCTAGCCTAAAGGCGAATCAAACAAAATAAAAATAAACAAAAAGAAAAACTAAACCCAAGAGGGTTCTAGCCTCAAGGTGAATAGTATAAGAAATTAAAATCTAACTACAAAATAAAGTGCAAAATCTAAACTACAAAATAAAATTGCAAGAATTAAATGCAAGAAAATAAATCTACTCTATAAGCATGAAATAAATCTAAGGCAAGAGGGTTCTAGCCTCTTGGCTATTTAACAAGAAAATAAAATCTAAACTACAAGCATAGAAATAAATCTACACTAATAAGCAATAAAAAGGAAATAAAAGAGAAAAAGGAAAGAAAATGCAAACCTCTAAATAATTCTTCATCTCCATCTTCATCATCCAACAAAGAGAAGAAATATTTAAAGTGGTGAAAAAATTATTATTATTAATTGCAACTAAAGTTACAATTTTGGAAGGCCTTCTCAATTAAGAGTAGCCCTCCTCTCCAAAAGGAGTTTACAAAATTTTCACACCTCTAACCCCTCACTCTCTACCCCTATTTATAGTAAACATCAGTGAATGAGAGCCATTGGATCAAACTTGAGCCCCAAGACAAGCAAAATCAGCCATTGACGCGCGCTACAGTAATCTGGCATCGATGCAGGCATCGATGCAGGTATCGATGCCAGCATCGATGCCCACATCGATGCCAACAACGATGCCTACTATTTCCAAATTCTGATTTCACGGATAGCTTCGTCTCGTCGAGATAGGCGATTTTCATATATTATATGTTAAATTCCGCCTTCCGGATTAGGAGATATCGTCGTTTCTTTGTGGCCAACCATTTTGAATATGATTTCTTTTCATATTGGATTTTTGATTTTCTCCGGCTTCTACAGGCTACACGACTTCATTCTGGGCTTTTGGATAATTTGGAAATTGATTTTCCAATGTGCTTCTTTGCTTCATTTCTTCATTTAATCAATGGGTTTTTGTTGAGAGATGAGAGTTTGAGATTTATTCTTCATTAACCTGCAATTAAAGATAAAAACAATTATTAGTAGTATATTTATTCATATAAAATAGATAATAAGGGTATAAAATTGTAATAAAATATGATTATCAAATACCCCCACACCTAAACTTTTGCTAGTCCTCTAGCAAAGAAAATAAAAAGAAAATCCTAACTCACTTTCGCAGGAATCGCGGTTGTATTTAGCGCATACAACAAGCCTTTAAACCCCTAGGTTACCCTAGTGGACGAGTTGTAGTCTCGTGAGGGTTTGCAGTGAATATACCCACAAAATTCGGTCAACTTGCCAAGTTAAAGAAGTCAGTAAATAACTAAATTCACTTGATAACTTTTAGATAATCTAATTGGAGCCAGTTATCACTCAAGAAAACATTTTTATATATAATATATATATATACACACACGCGTGCGTATACATACATACATACATACCACATCATGGTCCTAATCATGTATATATCTAGGGCCAAGTATTATGATAGCGTACTGAACAAGCAAACGGTCCAAGCTAGAACCTAAACCAGCATGCATGATGTCCGTAAATTCTAGGTCAGAGCATAGCATAGCATAAAATGGAAAAATATACGACGAATTATGTGATTAGGACAACACAACATGACTTACTTGCATGCTTAAACTATTAGGCCCTAGAGGGGGTGATTAGGGTCTTATGCTAATCTAATCCGATTATATGCCAATTAAAATTAATTAACAAGTTATCCTAGCAAGTATAAAATACAACAAGATATATGAGCTAGGATAAGCAATATGAACTAAGGGATATATCCTAGCAAATGAGCTAGGATAAGCAATATGAACTAAGGGATATATCCTAGCAAAGAGATATGCTATGAGATATATACAGGGATATACAAATCACACAAGGGTAAGCAAACTAGACTAGATAGTGGGTTGAATAAACAATGAGCAATACACGATGGCGATATAAGATATGAGCATGAAAATAAGTGCGCCAAGCAATCACAAACAAATGATATGATCACGGAGTTCGGTCTAACCACTTGACCTATGTCTCCGCTTCTCACCTCGAGGAGATCTCCACTATCACAACAATCGGGTTTTCTACGTTTATCCGAACAACGTTTACACCACACAATATGGTTTTCTAGTTTACCGAAAACTCTACAACTAACACACTCTTATAATCTCACTCTACACCCTCTCAAGTGTTGAACTAGATGTGTCTCCTTCAAGTGCTCGGTTACAACCTCTCCCTAGGTTCGTCAACCGACGCCACTCCTCTTGGGATGATCCCCGACTCTCGCCACACACTTCTCTCGGTGTACAAGTGTATTACAAAGTGAATCTCACAATAAGCACAAATACAAAGTGTTTGTTCTCTACAATGGATGAGAATGCATTATAAGCTCACTCTCTAAGTTACACAATCCCACAACCCAATTATACTATGAATGTAAATACAATAAGCTCAATGGTTGTGTATGTGTAAACAAAGAGAAAATAAAATCAACTAAACTCAATATGAACACTAGCTTAATAAAATGATAATCAAACAATATGAAATATAAAGTTAGATTGAGTTTAGAAAACTTCTCAATAGATGACAAGAGATGGAGGGAGAATAGTTGATTGCTCAAACTCTAATAGATGATCTCCTCAAGCTCTTGTGGAATTGAATTCTCAAACTCAAACACCCAATTGCTTAAAATCTTCTAAACAAATATTAAACAAACTTAAACCCTTGTTTAAAACTCTTTAAACTTGTTTAAAACATTTCTTAAGTGCCATTAGAAGTATGAGGGCATGGAGTATATATAGGCTCATGAAACAAGCCCAAAAACCCAAGAAAACCAAGCAAAAAAGATAAAATAACGGATATAACAAAATCTGAAAAATATAGCCGTTATGTTACAGTAACCTGCAGAGAGTTTGGCGGTCGACCGCGGATACTGTAGCACTGTATATCAACTTTGTAAAATCAGTTAAAAATAGTAAAACAGGTCCAAAAATTATGAAATTTTGTGAGAATATTCTAGACATGTAGTATGACATGTTAGAGAAAGAATTTCTGAAAAAAACTTTCCCAGTTGAGAGAAATAAATGTTTGAATACAGATATACAGTTTCTAAAAATCTGCTGACATACATGATTTTGTAAAATCAATTGGGCATAGTAAATCAACTCCAAAAATAGTAAAGTTTTGAGGAAAGTTTCTAAACATGTAGATAAACATGTAAAATAAATAATCTCTTGAATATCACTTCCCATTTATGAAAACTTATCTGTTTTGTAAAACATGCACGAACATGTGCACGAACAAAAACATGATTTTGTAAATTCCATTAAACATAACAAATCAATTCCAAACTTGATGAAACTTTGCGAAATATTTATAAGCATGAAAACAAACATGTTACAAAAATAAAATTTTCATTTTCATTAAATATGAAAACCCAAAACCATGCATGTATATATATAACTATATATATACATAGAAACCAAATACGTGTGTGTATATGATATTGAGCTTAATGTACTTAACACACATAATATAAAACCTAAACTAAGTTACCCAAGCTAGATCTTGATCTTCAATAAGCTCCACATAATATAAAACCTAAACTAAGTTACCCAAGCTAGATCTTGATCTTCAATAAGCTCTTCTTGGTAATATTGCGGATGAAGTTTGAACTTGAATCTTTAACTTTGAATAACGTTGCTTCACTCCACAATTCTGCCAACCTCCATTAGATATGATCGTTGAAGCTCTATTCCATCCATCCTCCAACTCGTTGTTTGTCTATAATAAATAGAAATATACCAACACTAGACAAACAATATTAGTGGTAAATTGTTTGTTAAACATCATCAAAACAATACCAACACTAGACAAACAATATTAGTGGTAAATTGTTTGTTAAACATCATCAAAACAAAGAGGCCAACATAAACATGGATATATCATGAATTCGATCCTAATTTTTGAGAGACAGAAAATGTTGCTTTTTTATATGAGATTTGATGAATTGGGTTGAGAGTTAATGGATACCCTCCTAGTGGATCCAACCCATTAAAAAAATAATATGCCTTAACGCCTATTATTTCTCTTAAATTCAAGTCATTACGATAAATTCAAAATAAAACAACTTGATAAACCCAAAAGTTAATATTTAAAAAAGATAAAAATAACAATTGTGACCTTCCACTTGCAAAGAATGTGGCACATGTCAAAAATCCGGAATTCAATAAAATTGGATAGCTCAAAATTATCTGGTTATGATCTACGATTGAAAATGATTTGAGGTGGGTTAGGATCTTTAAAATTTCTAGAGCAAACAAAACCTTAAACTGAAATTTGTGAATTGGTTTGAAAAAATATCAAACCAACAAATGTTTACTTTTCCCGATTGGTGATGAAGTTTACTGATATTCATACCATTATTTTCTTGCACTAATGTCACGGTATCACACAGGTTAACATTGTCAGTTCGCAGCTTGTTTTCTTTATGAGTACATCAAATTAAAGTGAGTCAGATGATAATTAGAATGACAACAAAGTAGACAATAATATGACTAAAACCAAAACATGCAAAATTTCCACCAGAGCAAGACCTCAAGTAATATCCCTGGTTCACTTGTTTTCTTTATGAGTACATCAAATTAAAGTGAGTCAGATGATAATTAGAATGACAACAAATTAGACAATAATAAGACTAAAACCAAAACATGCAAAATTTCCACCAGAGCAAGACCTCAAGTAATATCCCTGGTTCATTTATATCTAGTTCTAGTTTCAGTACTCTTGTTAATGGGGAACTTGCTTTCGTTGCCTGCTCGAACTCTAAAGTTCCTTTCTTGGAGACCTTGATATGTCTGATTGCCCAGTTTGGTTTTCGATGCAGTACTATTAGCATTTGTGGATGACTTTACACCATCTGGATTCTTACTACTCATATCCTGCTACAAAAATCAAAACTCAAGATATTAACAACAAATAGATAAAACAGAGAACACGGATGCCTAAGATAATTAAAGATACAATGTATATGTACATACCGATTGCTTCTTAAACACCTTGTCCATCATAGTCTTCGGCATCAATTTATCATTCCCTGTCTTCTCATTAGCTTGATTCTGATGTTTGTCCAGTGAATCCTTGTCCCTCGCATTCATCATCTTCTCTACAATCCTGCTTCCAATTACCATTGTGCCATTTCCTGAGCTATTATTACTACTATTATTAGCTACCATTAATCTACCCCTTGTTACGTTAGGAGAGCATGATTGCCTCCTCATAGCTGGTTTAATGTTTTCGGACTTTTGCTCGACTGTCGTGCTCCCTGGCTTTCCTCTAGTGGCTGATGTTGCTCTCCCTCGAAAGATAGTAACCGATGTTATCAAATTCTGGGGGGCTTCTTTGGAGAATCCTTCTGGCATTGTCGCTGCTGTGGGTAGGATAGGCCTGCTCAAAGGAGACACACCTCTGCTTGTTGGCTTCCTCTTGGGAGTAAGAGTGTTTGTGTTTCTTGAAATATTCTGTTTGGAAAAGTCTGTAATAATACCTCCATTACTGGTTAGTCCAGCGTTTGATCTACTATTTAGGCTCTTCAGTCCTTTGAGGGTAGTTATAGTGTTTGTTTTCTGAGAGGAAGAGGTTGGTCTTGCACCTACACTTGCACTTGCTCTTGGAGTTGAGGATTGCGAAGAGGTGTCGGATCTCATCGAGGTTGTAGATCTTGAACTTGAGGATTTTGTCCTTTGTTTGGCCTTTGCTTCTTCCATTTTGTCTGAAAACTGTCAAACTTTATGTGAGTCATTTACTGGTTGCATTCACGGGGTTACCGATCATGTGTCAAGGAAATTGGGATGGAGTTGTGAACATTTAAGAATTATTGTTACATCTAAGGCTCCTAAATTTTTCGTTTTCAAACACCGTGCACTTTCCATAAAACTCTATTTACCAACAAAAAAAAAAACACTCCACTGTATCGCATTTCGTTTACTTCTATTCTCTTTTCTCCAAGG
Source organism: Asparagus officinalis (assembly GCF_001876935.1). Lineage (NCBI taxonomy): Eukaryota > Viridiplantae > Streptophyta > Magnoliopsida > Asparagales > Asparagaceae > Asparagus > Asparagus officinalis. Next base: position 45,150,742 of record NC_033798.1, read on the forward strand.
AATTCATCAAAAAAATTACAGGTGCAACTTAAGTCCCGGCAGGTTTTGTGAATTTTTTCCTTTTTAAAATTCAATTATAAATATTACCTCAATTATTGAACAAGAGAAGATAGAAATTCAGAATGTTAAACAAAAAGTTCGAAAAAATTGGTAAATCTTGACAGTAAAATGTAAATTTGGTAAATTGTAAAGATAGACTATCAAGTATGATGCTTTTATGTTTGACTAAGTCTCTAGTTTTATAGAAGTAAGGACTTATTTTTCAGTGGGGTTTTTCTAATAGGGTGCCCTAGCCCCTAGGCCGTCCATTAATATTGGTATAGCATATCATATATGCTAATGACCCATTTTAAGTTGCTAATTGTCAATTAAGGCTCCCTTTAATTTGTTCTTATTGTCAATTTACTACTCTCATGTTCATAAAAAATAACATATTCTGGACATTATTAAGACTCAAACAAAATTAAAAGAGTAATGGGAAAAAATTATATTTATTTATTCATTTATTTTATTTCCCTCCAGATAATATTCCCTCCAACAAATATAAAGGAAAAAAAACTCAAATTATCTTCATTTATATAGAAAAAAATACTAAAGAAGTCTCATTATTTTGTAGTTTAAATGAAATATCATAGTTCCACCATAAGTTAAGAAATCCTTGTTGAAATGAGAAAATGTGTTATGCATAGTTCAAATATTTATACGACTTAACATAATTTGCATAGTTCTTTAAATCACTATCTAGAGGGGAAATATTATTTAAAGGGAATTAAAAAAGTGATAAATGGACATAGTGTCGTTATTATTTTAATTTGTTTTTTTATTATTGATAATGTACATTATATGCTGGGTTTTTAATAGAAACATGAGTTTAGTAAATTGATAATAAGCACAAATTAAGAGGAGCCTTAATTGGCAACTAGAAACTAATAATGGGTCATTACTAGAAACTAATAATGGGTCATTGGCATATAGTATATGCTATATCCATATTAACTGGTGCTACAAGGCATTCGTTTTAAAAAAAACCTTCCCAGTTAAATCTCTATATGAAATCATTAATGGAGGAGGTATAAAATTTGAATGTTATAACTTTATTTGGAAATCTATCATTCCAATTAAAGTAAAAGTGTTTCTATAGAATCTATCCAAATATAAGATTTAAACAAACAAAAATCTGATAGTTAGAGGTTGTGTAGCGGGGGATTCCTCTTGCCCTTTTTGTCGTGACTATGTAGAGACAGATGACCATCGATTCTATGAATGCTCTTATGCCAAGGAGGTGTGGGAACCCTTTCTACATATGCTTCAGATTGATCAATGTATTCTATGAATGCTCTTATGCCAAGGAGGTGTGGGAACCCTTTCTACATATGCTTCAGATTGATCAATGGCCACCTAGCTTTTCCTCTACGTAAGGAGGTGTGGGAACCCTTTCTACATATGCTTCAGATTGATCAATGGCCACCTAGCTTTTCCTCTACGTTAGAGTCCTACGGTAAAATCATATCTAATGACAAAGTTAGTCAATTATGGTCAGTTTTGTTTCTAAATTTTTTTTTGGTGTCCTTGGAGGACACAAAATAATTTCATCTTCAACAAGACATCAATTGCTCTGCAAAAGCTAGCTTCTAATATTGCTTAATTTGTCATGTTCTAGACAATGAACACACACAAGAGGAGAGTTTTCATCATTAAAGAAAGAAGGTTTTAGAGTCCAGTACATGAAGAAGATGAAGCCCTGGTGGCACCCAACTTCTAAAGTACTTTTGCTAGTTTTGTTTTAAATCGTAAACTTTAAATCACTATATAGAAGGGAAATATTATTTAAAGGGAATTAAAAAAGAGATAAATGGACATAGTGTCATTATTATTTTAATTACTTTTTTATTCTTGATAATTTAAATTATATGCTGGGTTTTTAATAGAAACATGAGTTTAGTAAATTGAAAATAAGCACAAATTAAGAGGAGCCTTAATTGGAAACTAGAAACTAATAATGGGTCATTGGCATATAGTGTATGCTATATCCATATTAGCAGGTGCCCCAAGGCATTCGTTTTAAAAAAACCTTCTCAGTTAAATCTCTATATGAAATCATTAATGGAGGAGGTATAAAAATTTGAATGTTATAACTTTATTTGGAAATCTATCATTCCAATTAAAGTAAAAGTGTTTCTATAGAATCTATCCAAATGTAAGATTTAAACAAAAGAAAATCTGATAGTTAAAAGTTGTGTAGCAGGGGATTCTTCTTGCCCTTTTTATCGCGACTATGTAGAGACAGATTACCACTGTTGGGGATTCAAAACAATCAAATTGAACCCTTGCCCTTCTAGACCTTGTGTTTGAGAGTAGGAAAGTAGGAAAAATCACAGCAAATAAAAGATAAAAAATTGCAGGAAAGTAAATAAGAAAGAACACACCAGATTTAACGAGCTTCGGTAATCGTGCCTACGTCCTCGGGAACCACACCACACAATTCTTTGATTAATATTGAAGAAGATTACAATGCCCACAAATAGGATCTAATCTCTCTGAGATCTCTCTGAAGAATTCTCCCAAAACCCTTTTTTATGTCTAATCTCTTCTAAGGCGTTCCATATATATATAAAAAACCTAAAACCAAAACAGACTAGGAATTCTCAAACCAAAAAAACAAAATAGATTAGGAATCCTAATAACTTGTTACTAAAACAGATTAAGAATCTTGTTACCCAAACAAATTAAGAATCATGTTACCAAAACAGATTAGGAAACCTGCTATCTAACAATTTGTTTAATTCCAGCTTTCAGTCTACATCCCTTAGACTAACAATCTCCAACTTGGAGACCAAAGCACAATCAACGAGCTCACCCGAACTCTCCCTTCTTCGTAAGCATCCTTATACATAGAAAAAAATTCATTCTTTAATCATCATCAACCCGACGATCCCGACGATCCTCCTGGTGTGGCTTTGCCTTCATCTCCTACGCGTGAAGGCCAACTGAAGTTGCGCACAACTCCAGTTTGTTAATGATCACTGCTTTCGTTAACATATCTGTAAGATTTTGACTCCCCAAAATCTTCTCTAGATGTATCTTCCCGTCCTCAATTAGTGTGCATATAAAATGGTATCGTATGTCGATGTGTTTTATTCTGGCATGATATATTAGATTCTTGGCAAGATGTATAGCGCTCTGGCTGTCATGATAAAGAACTCATCTCCATTGCTTCAGATCCAACTCTTCCCGACACCCGTTCAACCAAATCATCTCCTTCCTTGCTTCAGTCACCGCAACATACTCAGATTTAGTTATAGACAAAATTACAATCTTCTGTAGATGTGAAACCCAACTCACTGCTGTCGACGCCAATGTATAAACATATCCCATGGTGTTCCGCCTTGTATCATGATCATCGACGAAGTCCGTATCCACGTATCCCTATAATACCAACTCCTTCCTCCTGAAATATAGTGGCTTGTCCGTAGTCGCTCTTAAGTAGCGCAATATCCATTTTACAGCCTCCCAATGCTGCTTTTCTAGATTGTTTACAAACCTACTCACAACTCCCACTGCATAGATAATGTCCGGCCTCGTGTAAACCATCGCGTACATGAAACTCCCAATGGCCGAAGAATATGGTACTCTACTCATATGCTCTCTATCTGCATCTGACTTAGGCGATTGTTCTTCAGATAGATTGAATTGGCTTCTAAGGGGCGTGCTAACAACCTTAGCATTCTGCATGTTGAACCTCTGAAGTGTCTTCTTAATGTATTCAGTTTTACTCAACCTCAACGTTCATTCAACTTTATCTCTACTGATTCGTATCCCTAGAATCTGTTTCGTTGCACCCAAATCCTTCATAGAAAACTCCTTTGTCAACTGCTTCTTCAAGTTGTTTATCTTCTCTAAACTCAGTCCTGCAACTAACATATCATCAACATACAATAACAATATGGTAAAACTAGACTCGAATCTCTTGAAGTAGTAACGATGATCTGAATTGCATCTTCTATAACCATTGTTCTGCATGAAGTTGTTGAACTTATTGTACCACTATCTCGGGGTTTGTTTCAGTCCGTACAAGCTCTTTTTGAGCTTACACATTATCTCTTCCTTTCCTTATTTAATGAAGACAACATGTTGCTTCATATAGATTTCTTCATCCAAGTCACCATGAAGAAAGGCAGTCTTCACATCTAACTGCTCAAGGTAGAGATCTTCTATAGTTACTAAGGTTAACACCACCCTAATGGTGGTGAGCTTCACAATGGGGAAAAATATCTTTATATAGTCCACTTCTTACCATTGTTGGAACCCCTTCACGACTAATCTGGCCTTGTATCTCTTGCTTCCATTACTCTCCTACTTGACTCGATAGATCCATTTGTTATGCAAGGTTTTTTTCTGTTCAGGTAGTTGGACTAACTCCTATGTCTCATTAGTGTGTAGAGAATTCATTTCCTCTTACATCGCATGCTCTAACTGCTAAGATTCACTCACTTGCATAGCCTCCTCATAGCATTCCGGTTATTCACTATCTGTCAAAAGCAAATAATCAAGTGATGAAAGATATTTAGGATTCGGTTTGGGTACCCTATATGACCTCCTAAGATCCACGCCCTGGGTAGTAGTCTCTGCACCTGGAGCCTCCTCTGTTCTTCAGTCAGAATTGACTTTGTCGCCCCCATCTGGAAGTTTTTCCAAATCCATGTACTCGGATCCACCTGTATCCATAGTGCTGCTCCCACTACTTTGGCTATCATTGGCACTGTTCCTGTTCTTGTACATCACCTCCTCATTGAATATCACATCCCTTCTTCTGATGATCTTTCTATTCTTCTCATCCTAAAGACGATACCCGAACTCATCAATGTCATATCTAATGAATGTGCATTCTGTGACTTAGCCTCTAGCTTGTTCCTGACATGGTCACTGATATGAATATAAGCCACACAACCAAATACTCACAAATGTTAGAGATTGATCTTCTTGCCACTCCAAACCTCCTCTGGAATCCCGTACTCCAGTAGAACTGATGGCCCATGATTAATCAAGTAAGCTGTCGTATGTATCGCATCCGCCCAGAATATCTTAGGCAGACCTGTATGTAATCGCATGCTCCTGGCATGCTCTGTCAATATCCTGTTCATCCTCTCTACAACGTCGTTTTGCTACGGCATCCCTGGAGTTGTCCTCTCCAAACGAATCTTATTTAGAGCACAAAACCTCTTGAACTCCTCTAGATCGTATTCTCCACCATTGTCTGACCTCAGACACTTCATTTTCAGATCTGTCTCATTCTCTACCATGGCCTTCCACATCTTGAAGATCCCGAACACCTTTGACTTATGCTTCATGAAGTATACCCACACCTTCCTCAAGTGATCGTCGATGAAGGTGACATAGTATGCCGAACCACTAAGAGAAGACACGCTAGTTGGACCCCATACGTCAGTATGAACTAACTTTAGCTTCTGAGCTTTAGGTAGACTTCCACCCTTTTGGAAACTAACTCTCTTCTCCTTCCCAAAGATACAGTCCTCGCAAATACTAACTTTCATGGATTCGATGCCGGTTAGCTTCCCCTGTAAATGTAAAATATTCATCCCCTTCTCACTCATGTGTCCCAATCTATTATGCTACAGATCTATACTCTCTTTGCCAGTTGCAATTGTGAGGATTACTCGCATGTGAGGTGAGGTAGAGAGTTCATATTTTGTTGCCTCGGGCAGCAACCATAGCACCATTTGAGATCCTCCACGAATTCCCGGTGAATGTCGAAATATAGCCTTCTGCTCCAAGCTGACCAACCGAAATAAGATTCCTCTTCAGTTTCGATACGTGCCTTACATTCTTCAAATTCCACTTAGAGCCCTTCAACTGTATTTGCACATCTCTTCTTCCAACAACACTACAGGGTTCATTATCCCCAAGTATACTTTCCCAAAGTTCCCTGCTATATAGTTATGAAGAAGCTTTCTATTAGCGGTGGCTTGAACGAGGCTTCTGAGTCGATGACCCAGGAATCAGAATTGTTGTCTATAGCAAGGATCAAGGTATCGTGCATGATATGAGCCTCTTGCTCATTCGCATCATTCTTTTATGTTTTACAAGCAAAAGACATATGGCTCTCATGGCCATAGTTCCAACACTTCCTTTTGATAGGCCTAACTTTCGAGTTTGACCTCTTCTTGTTTGACTACGACCGATTCCTATTCTGATTCTCCTTCTTCTGGCTTGTGCCTATTTGCTCGAAATTTAGAACTGAATCTGAACCTTCTGGTTCAGATGATTTCCTTCTAACCTCCTCAGATAGAATCATGCTAACAACATCGCTCAGTTTCAACTTCCTTCCTCGCCGAATTGTTGACTGCCGTCACACAACCTGCCCAACTATCCGACAACTACAATAGAATTAATAGAGTCTGCACTTCGTCATCGAAAGAGATATCTATGAAAATAAGTTGATCAACAATCGTGTTGAACTTGCTGAGGTGCATTGTGAAGGAGCGTCCTTCTGCCATCTTGAGATTGAAGAGTGTCTTGACAAGATGCACCTTGTTTTGTGGTGGACAGTTGCTCGTATATCTTCGCGAGTGCTTCCATAAGTCCCACCGTCTTCTTCTCCTTCAATATGTTGTGTGCGACTGTCTTGGCGAGCGACAACCAGATTTTCCCTAAAACCTTCTTATCCAATATCTCCCAATCCTCGTCTAACTCTTATTTCTTCTTTTTCCCTTAGCCTTGCCCATCAACGGGTGCTACAAGTCCTTCTGGTATAGATAGTCCTCCATCTGCGACTTTCACTAGGTGAAGTCTGAACCGTCAAACTTCTTGATCTTAGATTTTCTTTCCTCTGTCATGGCTCTCTCATAATCCTTCTGAACGAAGCTATAATAACAGTTATTGGGGATTCGAAACAATCAAATTGAACCATTGCCCTTCCGGACCTTGTGTTTGAGAGTAGAAAAGTAGAAAAAATCACAGCAAATAAAAGATAAAAACTTACAGGAAAGTAAACAAGAAAGAACACATCAAATTTAATGAGGTTCGGCAATCGTGCCTACCTCCTCAGTAGCCACACCACATAATTTTTTGATTAATATTAAAGAAGATTACAATGCCCATAAATAGGATCTAATCTCTTTGAGATCTCTCTGAATAATTCTTTCAAAACCCTTTTTTATGTCTAATCTCTTCTAAGGTGTTCCATATATATAGAAAACCTAAAACCAAAATAGAATAGGAATTCTAAAACCAAAAAACAAAATAGATTAAGAATCCTAATAACCTGTTACAAAAACAGATTAAGAATCATGTTATCAAAACAGATTAAGAATCTTGTTACCAAAACACATTAGGAAACTTGCTATCCAATAATTTGTTTGATTTCGGCTTTAAGTCTACATCCCTTAGACTAACAACCACTTATTCTATGAATGCTCTTATGCCAAGGAGGTGTGGGAACCCTTTCTACATATGCTTCAGATTGATCAATGGCCACCTAGCTTTTCCTCTACGTCAGAGTACTACGGTAACTTCATATCTGATGGCAAAGTTAGTCAATTATGGTCAGTTATGTTTCTATAATTTTTTGGTGTCCTTGGAGGACACAAAATAATTTTATCTTTAACAAGACGTCTATTGCTCCGCAAAAGCTAGCTTCTAATATTGCCTACTTTGTCATGTTATAGAGAGGGAACTCACACAAGAGGAGAGTTTTCTTCATTAAAGATCTGACAAAAGAAAGGAGGTTTCAGAGTCCGGTACATGAAGAAGATGAAGCCATGGTGGCAACAAACTTCTGAAGTACTTTTGCTAGTTTTGTTTTGAATTGTAAACTTTAGCTTTTCATATTTTTTGACCGATTGTTAAGAACTTAGGCTTGTCAGCTCTTAAACTCTATCTAGGATGCTCTAACTCTTTTAAGTTTACAAGATTTTAGTTTTTACCTTCTTTAACAGATTCTACGGTATAATTTTCAAGTGAGCTCTAGGACATCGTAATCTTTTCTCTACGGGGTCTGTTAAGCCCAAAAAATTAAAAACCTGCAACCTCAATTTAGTTTCTTTATATTATTAATCCCTCTTGTATATATAACGAGAAATAGGTGATACTCCTAAAGGCACCAAATAGTGACATGTGTATAAGTTATTTTAAGGAGAATTTTATAAAAAAGACCATTTTTTAAATTTTATTAGATAAATTGACCTATATTTATATAATTAGCAAAATCGAACTCTTTTCGGCTAACTAGTCAAAAAGAGGTTGATTTTGTAAAAATAAAACTTTAAAATATACGGAATTACTAGTCCCGTGTATTTAGTGATGCCTAATTACATCATAATAAAATTTAATTGGTGTCTTGTATTTTTAAAAGTTTAATTAGCATATGATTAGCCAATACTAATTACCCAAGACTACTAGTCACGTATATTTTAAAAATTATATTTTGCAAAATCGATAAAAAAGGTCAATTTTGCTAATCAAACCATAAAAGGTTGTTTTGCTAATAAAATTTCAAAAATAGTCATTTTAAAATAAAATTTCTTATTTTAATATTAAATTAGAATTCTTATATGATGGGTATTTTCTATTTAAAATTAGAATCCTCATCAAATTAAAATCTATCTAAAATTAGAAAATTCTAATTATTATATATAATTCACTTTTTTTATATATAAAGGAGGGATTAATATTTTGCTATTAGATTTACATTTTAAAAAAATGTTATATGGATCTCCTAAAGTTTTTAAAAGATAAATTTCACTAAACCTTTAATAAGTTTAGTCATTTGGTACTAAGCCTCCAAATTTTTTGAAACCTTAGATAAGCTTCAAAATTTGAGAAAACCATCAAAATATTCTTAATTTTTACACTTAACTCCATAAGGGCACTACGCCATAATTTTAAACTAACAAAAATTATCCCTCATGGCCAATATATACCTCTTAAATCTTCATATTTGTAGATTAAACTGTAAACACAAATAATTATTATAAATACAAAAATTATAAATAGCCATTTGATAAATATGAAACTACAAACAACCCCTTGAAAAATATGAAAACCACAAAAAAAACTTTTAAATTCTAAAAATTACAGAGATCCTTCTGAAAAATCTAAAAATTACAAATAATCTCCTTTAAATTCTAAAAATTATAGTCTATCCATTTAAAACTCTAAAAACTACAAATAGATACCTTAATAATATGAAAATTATAACCAAATCCTCAAAAAATGTAAAATTACAAAAGATCATTTGAAAAATCTAAAAAATGTAAGAAGATCATAAAAATTAAAAAATTACAAAGAACTACTAGAAAAACTGAAAATTTATTTTGGTTAAGTGAGAAAACTGAAAACTTATGGGGCATTTTCTTCCAAAATATGTGGGGGGTATTTTGGTATACATTAACAAACATTATTAATATTATTGGAGCTTTAGTGAAAATTTATTAATATTTTAATTTTTATAGAGAGAATTAATACTAATAGTCAATTAAAGAATATGTTACTAGTTATGTTACATCATATCTTAGATGGATAACTAAGATAAGAACTATAATCCTAATATTTTTTATAACCTATCTCGAAATCGAGCCCAAGGTCGTGGAAGCCATATAATGGAACTTCCTAACTGTTCGGGTCACTTGTTGTGGGTAATTTATATTTTACTATAGCCTTACATCTCGAAAAAATTGCCTTGTGCACATCCCTAATTTGAATTTAAAAAATTAAAAAAAACTATCCACACACCTATTAAGTGAGGTGGTGTTTTGTTTCTTTCTTTAAAATTTTGAAATATTATAAAATAGAGGGATATCCTAAAGGAGGGATGAGTGGTCAACTCATCTAATTTAAAATTTAATTTTAAAAAAAAATTATCCACTCCCTTATGTTTGTATTTTCATTATAAGAATAAAAAACCTCCGACTCAAGTTAAATACTTTTGAAGAAGGAGCAGTAGTCCAAATAAAAAATTTAGTGCAATTTGAATCTTTTTAATGGAAGTAATTGCAATTTTTAGAAGCAAAATCATAACTAAAAAATAAATAAAAAATCTAACTCAACCCATGGGAGCACATGTGTTGAGTATATTGTATAGGATACTTATGTATCGGGTATGTATCTTATCGGGTTTGTATCTAGTTTAGGCCCATTAGGTATTTGTATATAAACCTTTGTATCGTTCATTATCAAGCAAGAGAGTTGTTTTCTCATCATGGTATCAGAGACGAAACAAAAAACCCTAGCCTCCCTATAATATTTTTTCGAACCCACCCCCCACCGAAACCCGATCTCGCCGCCGGTCAACATGTCCGACGACGAAAACAAACGCAAGGCTGCCGAGCTGGCAGCGCAGAAAGCCGCCGAGGCTGCGAAGTCAACGACGTTCGACCACGATTCGGATCACGATGATCCGGATGCAGAAGTTATTTATCGAAAGCTTGATCCATCATCCCCTTATTTTCTTGGTTCCAATGATCATTCTGGAAACATGATTTGTACGGTGAAATTGAATGGTGAAAATTATGAACGATGGGCACGTTCCATGCGCTTGTCTCTGAGGGGAAAACGTAAATGGGGATTTGTTGATGGTAGTATTCGAAAACCGGTGAATCCAATTTATTTGGTTGATTGGGATGCAGTCCAATCAACTCTAGTTCAATGGATTATGAATTCCATTGAGGAGAATCAGAAAAATTCGATTCCTTATTTCGAGGAAGCCAAGCCTTTGTGGGATTTGTTGCAGAGGAGATTTACTGTGAGCAATGGGCAGCGTCAACAAGAGTTGAAATATGAGTTGGCTCAATGTAAGCAGACAGCTACTATGTCGGTTGCCTCCTACTTTGGTAAACTGGAGAAACTCTGGGATGAAATTGACAACTATAATCCTGTTCCTGCATGTATTTGTGGTATGAGTGAAGAATTTCAGAAGAAGAAAGACGAGGCCAAATTCCATGATTTTCTGTTTGGCATTAATCAGGAGAGATATGGGAACTTGCGTTCTCAATTATTGGCGCAAGACCCGTTACCAACCTTGGATTGGGCATTTAAAGCGATGAACCAGGAAGAACAATTGCAAAAGAGGAATGCTGTGGTGAAATCTGATGCAGTAGATGTGATGACTTTTGCAGTTCAAGGTACCAACAAAGGTACTCCTGATTCTAAACCGCGATTTCTTCCTAATGTTACATGTACTTACTGTCATAGAGTTGGGCATGAGGAAGCCACATGTTATGGGAAACATGGTTTTCCGGAGTGGTGGGGAAATCGACCCCAGGTTCGAGGAAGGAACAACCCCAACAAGGGGGCTGTCCGTGGACGATACGGTGGTTCCGGGCGCCCTCGCGCTGCAGAGGCGGACGCGCTGCCAGTGGTCAGCGGTGCGAGCACAGCCGGGCGAGCAGTGGACGCCGAACAGGGCTCGGCTCAGGTATCCCGGGGGTGAGCTCCGATCAAATTCAGCAGCTTATCTCTCTTCTTGGTGGTAATTTGAGTACTGATGATCGCTTGAGTGGTGAGTTTTTGTCCACTTTATGGCTTATTGATACGGGTGCATCTAATCATGTTACTGGTAATTTATCTCTGTTGTCGAATGTTCGTGATATGTCTCCTTGTGTTGTTGGTCTTCCGGATGGCAGTAAAGTGACTTCTGTAAAATGTGGGTCTGTCAGATTATCTCATCATTTGACTATGCAGAATGTTTATTTCGTGCCCGATTTATTATGTAATCTACTCTCGGTCTCACATTTGATGGATGATACTGACTGTGTGGTACATTTTGTGAAATATGGTTGTGTGATTCAGGACCAACGCTCGAGGATGCTGATTGGACTCGGTGAAAGGCGGGGTGGACTTTACTACTTCAGGGGTGGATTTGAAGTTCAGGCTAATCGGGTGGTTGATCATCAGGATCCGGTGGTTTGGCATCAAAGACTGGGTCATCCCTCAGCTAAGATAGTGAAGACTCTTCCATTTATTCTTGATAATAGTAATGTTTTGAATAAGACATGCGAAGTGTGTTGTCAGGCTAAACAGAGTCGTGAATCTTTTCTATTGAGTGATAATAAATCCAGTTATGCTTTCGAATTAATTCATTGTGATTTGTGGGGGCCCTATCATACTTTGTCTTCTTGTGGTGCACGATTCTTTCTGACCATTGTTGATGATTTTACTCGTGGAGTATGGATTTTTTTGATGCGTGACAAAACAGAAGTGTTTGGCTTGTTTACCCGATTTTTAGCCTTAGTGAGTCGACAGTTTAATTCTCAGGTTAAAATGGTTAGAAGTGATAATGGTATAGAATCCTTTTGTCTTAAGAATGTCTTTGCTGATAATGGGATTATATTTCAAACTTCTTGTGTGAGCACTCCTCAGCAGAATGGTAGAGTTGAACGAAAACATAGACATATCTTAGATGTTGCACGGGCATTAAGATTTCAGGCTAGTTTACCTGTGAAGTTTTGGGGTGAATGCATCTTAACTGCTGGGTACTTAATTAACAGAACTCCATCGAAGTTGTTAAATTTTAAGTCACCCTACGAGTGTTTATTTGGTGCGAAGCCTATGTTTTCTGAATTACGTGTTTTTGGATCTCTCTGCTATGCTCACAATTTAAAAGCTAAGTTTGATAAGTTTGCGAGTCGAAGTCGAAAGTGCATTTTTGTGGGATATCCGTTTGGGAAAAAGGGGTGGAAGGTGTATGATTTGGATACTCATGAGTTTTTTGTATCCCGTGATGTGAAATTTGTTGAATCAGTGTTTCCCTTCTCGAATATCCCATGCATTGTTGATGATAATGTGAGTACATCTCGAGCAGTTGTTTTGGATGAGTTTGAGGAAGGGGAGGAAGGTATTGGAGGTAGCCCCCCCTTCGGTTTCACCGACTGAACCACCGCGGGAGGAAGGGGGAGTAACTCACACGGTGGCGGAACAGCAGATACAGTCCCAGGCTGATGTCGCGACTCCACAACAGCCACCTCAGGCTGTCGACATCGAGCTGCCCGAGCAGCCTGCTCCCGAGGCGATTTCGACTGAGAATTTGGGTAGAGGTTTGCGTGCTCGTACTCCATCTGTTCGACTTCGGGATTTTGTTGTGAATACAATTATTGGTTTTCAGTCCACTCCCCCCGATTCATCGAGTTCCAGGCATGCCTCACACTCTGGTACTACCTATCCTTTATCTAATGTTTTGGATAGTAGTTGCTTTTCGTTGGACCACAGAGTTTTTCTTGCAGCTATTTCTTCTGGAGTTGAACCTCAGTCTTTTAAGGAAGCTATGAAAGATGAAGGATGGCGTGCAGCAATGCGAACCGAGATTGAGGCCCTTGAGAAGAATGGGACATGGACATTAGAGACACTGCCACCTGGTAAGAAAGCACTTGGTAGTAGATGGATTTATAAAATCAAGTATCGATCGAATGGACAGATTGAAAGACTGAAGGCCAGGTTGGTTGTGTTTGGCAACCATCAAGTGGAGGGGATAGACTATTCTGACACATTTGCACCAGTAGCAAAGATGGTGACGGTCAGGACTTTTCTAGCAGTTGCAGCAGCAAAGGATTGGGAACTGCACCAGATGGATGTTCACAATGCCTTTCTGCATGGTGATTTGACAGAGGAGGTATATATGAGAGTACCCCCAGGCTTCGGTAAAGGGAGAGATGGTCAGGTTTGTCGACTTCGCAAGTCGTTGTATGGCCTGAGACAGGCACCGAGATGCTGGTTTGCCAAGTTGACAGCAGCTCTTCGCAGGTATGGCTTTGTTCAGTCATATTCGGATTACTCACTGTTTACTTATTCAAAGCAGGGAATCAGGCTGAATGTGTTGGTGTATGTGGATGACCTGATTATTTCGGGAAACAACACAACTGAGCTGGCAGAGTTCAAGAAATACTTGAGTGGTTGCTTCCATATGAAAGATTTGGGAAAGCTCAAATATTTCTTGGGTATCGAGGTGGCCAGAAGTCCAGAGGGTATTTTTCTGTGTCAACAAAAATATACTCTGGATATTATTTCTGAGACAGGACTTTTGGGGGCAAAGCCTGTGTCATTCCCGATGGAGCAGAACCAGAAGCTTGGAGCTTCGCAGAGTCCGTTGTTGGCAGATGGGGAGCGCTATAGGCGCCTGGTGGGAAGGCTTCTATATTTGGCCTTCACTCGACCTGATTTGTGTTTTTCGGTGCATGTTTTATCTCAGTTTTTACAGGCACCAAGGGAGGATCATTGGACATCAGCATTACGAGTTGTTCGATATTTGAAAGGGAGTCCAGGACAAGGAATACTTCTGCCGAGAAAGTGTGACCTGAAGCTGACAGGATGGTGTGATTCAGACTGGACAGCTTGTCCTACAACACGGAGATCAGTGACTGGCTGGATGGTGTTTCTTGGGGCGTCTCCTATATCCTGGAAGAGCAAGAAGCAAGCTACAGTTTCATTGTCCTCATCAGAAGCGGAGTATCGAGCAATGGCGAAAGTAACCTGTGAATTGAAGTGGCTCAAGGGACTTCTCCAGAGCCTTGGGATCGATACAAAGGGGCCTATGCAGGTGCGTTGTGAGAGTCAGTCAGCCCTGCATTTAGCTCAGAATCCAGTTTTTCATGAGCGTTCGAAACATATTGAGGTGGATTGTCACTTTCTGAGAGATGCTATATTGGAGGGGGTCATCACTACTTCACATGTACCCACGGGATCTCAGTTAGCAGACATTTTCACTAAACCATTGGGCAGACAACAGTTTGAGTTTCTTTTGGCCAAGTTGGGCATACACAACTTGCATGCGCCAACTTGAGGGGTGGTGTTGAGTATATTGTATAGGATACTTATGTATCGGGTATGTATCTTATCGGGTTTGTATCTAGTTTAGGCCCATTAGGTATTTGTATATAAACCTTTGTATCGTTCATTATCAAGCAAGAGAGAGTTATTTTCTCATCAACATGCATAACACTTGTATAATACATTTTGAATAGGGTTCCTTGCACTATTATTTCCTTCAAAAAATAAAATATAATGAAAGACTTATTACCAAATCTCTAAATTAAAAAAACGATAAATTAGCAATGCGTCTCTAAATTAGTAAAAGTAAATGATGAACAGTCATGATAAAAATAAAAACATAAATTAGCAATTTGCTAAATTGGTAAAAATAACAGATAGTTGTGTCTCTTAGCTAAAGATCAAAGAAAATGTATAATGTCTCCAAATTGTGTAAGTCAAATGTAAGTAGAAGTATTCTCTTAATTAAGTCATGTGCATTGAAAATTTTGAGAAGCAATAAATTATTTTATTCTTTTGAAGTTTCTTTTGATGTTTCAAGTTTTCGATATTAATAATTGAAGATGGAAAATTCATTTATCATTTCGTACCCATGATATGGAAGATTAGCCAAAAGATTAATTTTCTAATTATTTTATATTCTAATTTTCAAGGCATACTCACATGAGTGATATGTTTTCTCATTTTCTTCCCCATTTTGTTGTTCACTAGAATTTTTTTGGTTTGTAAATATTCTCATATTGAACTATTTCCTAAAAAAAATTGATCGTCCAAATTGCAAAGATATATTCAAATTATGGAAGTCATTATTTTAGTTTAATATTTATTTTTTGAGAAATGTGCATTAAATAAAATCTAACAATAACATAGTCATAAAAAACCAGAAAAAAAATTAAGATAAAATGATGTCCACTAAGTAATAAAGTTTTATACATGACATAGCCTCCAAAACGAAGCTCAATGTAAATCATGGGACATTAGCCGTAAATATCAACAATTAACTCATTTAAAGGAAAATATATACTATATGTAAAATAGGATTGCAGTGCTAAAACTTTTGATTGCCCTTTTTACCCCTCTCAAATTTGATAATTCTAACTTTACTTTAATAAGTTTCTTAATTAAATTTATCTCAAAGTCACATTCAGTGAGTCTTAAATTAAATTAATTAGAAATAATTATAATAATAATATTTAATTAGTTTCTTAGGCTCTTAAAGATTTCATAGCTTATTTAATAAATGCATATGTTATGGATCCAATTAACTAACCACTATTTCATTTTTCTTTTGCATAACCTCTTTTTCATCTCTACAAATAGATTATGGTCATCCATTCTCTTCAACCCACCACATCATCTACTAAGCCAAATTTCTACACCAACACAATGGTTTATAGAATATATTATATAAAAAGTTTATCAAATGGTTTATAGCGTATGTCGCTTGTATATATTTGCGCACGTGTACACATCGAATAATATTTATCAAATAGTTTGTAGGCTTAATGATTTATTTTTTATGGAGTTAAAGACTATGTCTTATGTTCAATTCATAGCTCTTGATTTGTGCTTTGTCTCTTGAATTCTTAAAAAAGAGAAGGACAATGGATTATAGGAAGGTTATTATTTGGAAGTCTTGATATTTAAGAGTATGTATACATCTAATTTGGAAGCCAAAGATTAATTTCAGTGTGTGTTTTTTTACTGTGGATTTGGTAAGATTCTTATTGATCTTTAAAAAGAATGTCAGTTTATTGGAGGAATATGCACTCTCATGGTGGCGGTGTTAGAGAGGCCTCGGTCTTGGTGACTCGGATTCTATGTTTTGTGGAGGAAGGGGATAGAGTTAGAGGTCTCTCCTGTGACATTATCACCCCTTCCAAAATAGCCTTCTGCTTGGTATCCCCCTGCTCCTGGTTTGCTGAAGCTCAACACAAATGTTGTTGTTCCTCTGGAAGGAGATATTATTGGTTTGGGAGGTCTTATTCGGGATCACCATGGACATGTGATTGGTTGGTTCTCTATGGGGATTAGGGGTCCTATGTTTGTGGATCATGCAGAGCTGTTGGCTGTCCTGGAAGCCATTCGCTTTGTTCGGCGAATGAACTGGAGGATTTCAGTGGTGAAAATTAACTCTCTAAATGTTGTCTCCTTGGTGGACTCTCCTTCTCCTTTTGCTTCCTTGGCTCCTATTGCAGATGAAGTTCGTGCTGGTCTAACTATTACTGGCTGCTCTAAAGTTTTTTATGTAAGGCGCACTGGCAATGATGTTGCTGATTCCCTAGCTAAGTCGGTTGACTGTTTGTCCACTTGTTTTTGGTCTGTTTTTGTCCCTTTATTTTGATACAGTGTTGTTGAGGACTTGGCTGGTTAGGTTACCCTACCTACCTTTTCAAAAAAAAAAAAAAAAAAAGGACTTGGCTGGTTAGGTTACCCTACCTACCTTTTCAAAAAAAAAAAAAAAAGAATGTCAGATCTTATTTTTGGAGTTTATGCAAAGATATTTAAGATTTTCTCCCTCGCACAATGTTGTAAAAAGTTTTTTGTGTTATTTATCATAAGTTGTGCATTTTCTTTGAATATAAGTCATAAGTTGTGCTTTCTTGTTCATTAGATGTATTTGTGGTTTAATTCTTAACTAATTATGCGGTTTATATGCACTTTAAATTTAGAGATACTATCATTTTATCCAATGTTTTTTATATTAATTCTTAATTAATTTTTACTAATAATAATTATTAATATAAAACTAATTATAGTCTAAACATTAGTAATTAATAACCATAATTTTTGTAATATATAAAGGAAATTATAGTTATGAGATGTCACCTCTTATAGTAAAATAAGCTACCAAGAGATAGAAATGTGAGATTCATGCCTTTTGATATAACTAGCAATGTGCGCCTCACTATATTGTTATCTCTTGGTCGCTCAATTAGCATAATAAGTCCCCACCTCATACACATTATTTCCATATATAAATATATTTTAATAAAATATTTTCTTTTTGTGAAATAATTATTTGATTAGTATGAAATAATTATATGTTAATAATTTTACAAATAATAATTATATAATTAATATCTCAATATTAGTAATTATTAATCACAAAAATTAGATATAAAATGTATTTTAATTAAATAGTTTCTTACCTAATTAGTTAATTTTATTACTTAATTATGTTAATAATTTTACTATCAATAATTTTGTGACTAATAGGAAATCAACTAATTCATCACAATATTAGTAACTAATAGATAAATAATGAGATATATAAAATATATTCTAATGAAATACATTTTTTTATTATGAAACATCATTTTTATTTATTTTATTTGATAATTAATTAATAGATTTACTAATAATAATTATTTTGATTAATATATTTTATATTATATAATTAGTTTCATTATAGTGCACAAATAATTTGATATATTAAATATGTTTTAGTTAAAAAAAATATTGTAAAATAATAATTAATTTTATTTATTAATTAGTTTATTAATAAATAACTTTACTAATATTAGTTATTTTATTAATCTAACATTAATTAACTAGTCAAAATATTAGATTCAAGATAATGTTATTTTTGGTCATTTGACAATAATTACAACCTTATAAGTTAATTGGTTTACTAAACATATAACTCGCATATATCCTTATAAATTACTAGATTTTATAAACACTTCACTTATTTTTGACTTCCTTATGAGAGTTCTTGAAGATAAGTAAAAAGAAACTTATAACTTTTCAAAAAATAAGCCAAACATGCCTATAAGTGGAGCAAATGAACATCAACTTGTTTCTCGCTGCCTTATCCTAACCTTGAATTTTGTGTAAACAAATTTTCTCTGGCACCATAACAAAAAGGCAAGAAAATGTGTATTCTTAATCTTATTATTATGTTTAATTGGGCTACTATGTAATATTTCATATAATATTGCAGTAGGGATTCAATTATAAGCCCCCTTAAAAGTGGGATAACTTACACCATTGATAGAATAGTCACAATTACCAAATTAAACCTCTACCTACCCATCAATGTTATAGAACATCATTTTCTATGGGGGTGTTCTATTAAAATCCTTACTCATAATATTGAGAGATATATTATACATCCACAAATAAAGGGTAAACTTTTTCTAAAAACTAATATCACTGTTGTTTTTAACATTAAAATTGAATTATGAAGTCTGTATTCAATTGTTGTTTGGATTTACTTCATAATGAATATCGCAATGAATATCATCTAATATATACTATTTATTGTGAGTTTCAAGTTTAGATAGAAATATAGTAGAGCACAAGATCAAATGAACAATTTAAAACAAGATAATTTAACGTGGTTCGGCGACATGCCTACGTCTTTAGGAGGAGGAGGAGGAGGATTCTTTATTACTAGAAGAAGAAAGCAATGTCTGATTTCCCTTTAAGAGTAATATCTTTTCTCTTGTAAATTCTCCCAAGGGCACTCTCTTATTTTCTTCTCTTCTATCATCTTCTTGGCTTTCTTTCAATGAACCTTTCAGGGGCTGTTTATAGATTCTTCTTCTCCTATTTTTGGTTCCTGTGTGACCTCTTCCTTAGACAAATTCTAATTCACATGAATTCTTCCTCATGACATCCTCGGCTAGAATTATTCAAATTCGAGTACGTACATCTTGAAATTAGAACTCAATTCCAATTACAAGTTGTCTTTCCGGTCGAAGTGTTGACTTGTATTGTTTTAGATACAAGCCATATTTAACAATGTGAACCTCTATATAATTTCCAGCGTGTATAATTCCCTGGTACTAAGTGTTCTGAAGGACTTAATGATTTTTCTTATACAAATAGTGTCAATTGATCAGTACATTTCTCGCGAGGGTGGCACTAGGGCCCCCCCCCCAACCACAACTCCAACCACACCCCCTCTCTCATTTGTTACAGTGCACCGGACCCCATATGTGATTTTAAAAATTTAAAATCCCATGTGGAGCCCGGTGCACTGTAGCAAATGAGAAAGGAGGTGTGGTTGGAGTTGTGGTTGAGATCTGCCTCTATCATTTTCCTTCTCACGAGTGTGATTTTTCAAGAATTACTGACAGCCTGTTTGGAATGGAATCAAGAATTGGCCCACTTCCGATGTTTAGACCACAAATAATTAAGAATTTAAAATTGGCCGAATTTCAAGTGGATTTTAAATGTATACTGGGTGTGGTATTTGAAATGACGAGTCATTTGGAAATTATAGGTGACACGTTCTCTCTCTCTCCAAGCGCGATCATCGCGATTGCCCTCGACTTCGATATCCCTCCCTGTCTCTCTCTTCTCACACGTCGCTCGATCGATCCTCTCTCCACTTTTGCAGAAACCCTAACCCTGGATCCAAGCTCTTCCTTCCCCTGGATCGATTCTGCTCATACTCAATCCTCATCATCCTGTACGCCGTAATCACAATTACACTCGCAGCCAAGGCGCTTCTTGTTGCATTCCAAAAGAAGCTTGTCTATGTCTCCATTCTCCCTGGCCTCGCTCGATCGCATCCCCCATCATCCCAGCTCGTTTCCGCTTGCCCCCGCCTCGATCATGAGGATTTATGACTTCGCTCCTCCGATGGCGTTCGCCTTTTGGCTTGGTTCATCAAGCTCTTCCCCAATTGCAAAGGTTAAGGTTCGGGATAGGGTTTTAGACTTATTTTCTTGATAATTTGCTTCGTTGGTTTGATCGAGAACCAAGGTTTTGAAGTCAATACCTTAGAGTTAAGGCTTGGGTTTGTCAGGTTCTATTTGAAAATTTTGATTATTTTTTTCTGGAGGGAGTTGTTTCTCTGGAGTTTGAAGATTGGTATGCTGATTTCAATGGCGATCCGACACGATAAAGTTAAGGCTCAACGGAGGGTCTCCCTTGAGGCGGCGATTGTCTAAGAGAGGGTTGAAGAACCGATTCAGGCTCTAGTTTCAGGTGATGTAAATAATTAATGTTTCTTCTTTTGTTTCATGCTTTAGGTTTGCGTTGTTTATATCGGGGAAAAAATTCTAGGGTTTGTAGGGTTTCTACTTCATTCTGCAGCATTAATCTAAGAAATGTTGATCACTAGTTCATTGAATTGATTATACATCTGAGCACGTAATCACTTCTTTTTTCAAGTTACTGGAGGAAAGTTGCTCAAAGATGCACATATTTCCATTATCTCAATAATTTCCTTGTTTCTAATGTATGAAATGGCTTCTTGAGAAGTTTTCTTAATTTGATATATTGAGGGTAAGTGGATAGATTTTGATTTGTAGAGAATGTCGGGAATTATAAATTGCAAAGTACAAATTTTCACGCCTTTCTGCTATTATAAAGAAATATGGTTAAAGATATGTGTTCTTATTAGTTTAGCTGCAGAAGATTTTTAACTTCATCAATATGTATGTCTATGAATTACCTTTGTCTTTATCCTATCCTATGTGATCATTGTATGTAGATGAATCACTCTGAAAGGTAGTTAATGTATGTCGAAGAAATATGCAATCATTACATTACTGTAACTTATAAATCAGTGCTTCATATGGTGAAGTAAATTGCGAGCATATGACAATTTTTTAACATAGAGAGATAGTTGATGTTCTACAAGTTGTCTGCATGCCAATTAGGTACGTATTTATTTGGTAGTTTTGGATGAATTCATGGTTATAATGCATATGACATTTTTCTTATCTGACATAAGGTTTTTGTTGACTGGCAATTGAAAATTGGAGGGGATTGAAGGAAAATTTATAAGTACTATGAGACCATGAAATTTTATTTGTATGACTGTGTTCATGCATTCATGTATTGGTAATGTGTCATGCTTTCAGAGCATAATCATCTATAAGCTTGTGGAATGTATCGAGTAAAAGGTTATGCAAGGTCAAATAGTAATATTTTAGAGTCACCATATGATTGGAATCTTGTCCAGTGATAAAGTCAAGATGTATTAATCTCTTCACTAGAAAAAGCTATTAATATCTGGATTTCTGTGAGTTTGCTACTACTTTCAGTCTAGTAGTCAAGAAATTACATGGTTTTGTTGCATGAATCTAGACACTTTCTAATATTATACATGCATATTCATTAAAGTCTTAGATGTACGAATGGCTATCACAAGAAAGCAAACATGCAACTTGCTACTAATCATAAGGAATTTAACTGAGAAAATTGGTAGAAGATATAAAAGCTTTCTCATGCCATATTCTAGAGTCAACCTTTTGTCTGTCATATAAGTTAATTCGAGTTTAGACTTGTCGGATTATGATGGCATGCTTATTACTTCTCATGGCATCCATGTTAGCTATTGTGAAATATTGCTAATTTGCCAGCGGGATCTATTGGTTCCTGTTTGTTATATATATTGATGAAATTATTACCTTCATCCTAATCCTTGTTTAGCTAAATCTTGAACATTCTATAGTCCAGTTAAATCTTAAAGACCTAGAAACAATAAGTTTATTGTTAGTTAAATATTGAACATTCTGTTATTTTCAGTTTCTTTTCACATTGTCGACAAAAAAAAAATGAAAAGGAACGAACTATTGGGTATTGGCTATGCAGTAGAGACTACCACATGAAATAAGCTTTAAAAAACAAGGCAAGTCTACATGAAGTTAAATCCAACGAATTACACTAGAAAAAATACGAATCTGACGCTAAGACTTAAAGTATATAAAATTTATGGCAAAAGAGTATGAATTTGTATGAACATCGGAAAGGAATGTAACCAGTGCTGGCTCGTGCTTCCTCTTGCTCCACATGTGAAAATTACTTAGATTGGTAGTGTTGGGTATCTAATTGTCGATGTATTTTGTCTATCATGAAATTTATTGGAAATATTTTTGACCATCTAGTGGATTTGCTAGAAATTTAGATTTGCATGTGAAGTTTGGCCTTTAAAAATGATACTATGCAAGTTCCTAAGCTTCAATATTGAATTTAAGCTTTGGACATGTTGGAATTTGAATTTATTATGTGCTAGGTATTCGTATTTTAGATATGTAACTCTTACAAATGGATATTTAAGCTACTGACTCATCAAACCTGCAATTTTATTGGGGTGTTTTCCTTCAACAAACAATGCAGTCATTCTTAAGACCAAGTTAGTTTTGTTCGATACATGTCATGGTCTAGTTACTTTTTGGAGATACTCCTCTCATATTATGTTGGTATTTAACTTCCACTTGGAGTGGAATTAATTGCTAACATTTTCTGTGGCTTGCAAAGGAGGTATAGATGTTTGAGATGAAGATAAATTTGTGTCCTAGTTTCCATATATTGACTATGACAATTGACATTAATTTAGCGATGAAGCCCTAATTAGATGTTTGCAATTCTTCTTTTGCTAGCCTTTTGCAGTTCAAATTTGGAGTTCGTGAACCACCGCCTTCCGGTGACAAAGTTCTACATCAGCAATGCCTTGAAATATATCCAAATGTCCGCTATGATAAGGAACTGGGCAATAATTTCTCGTCATCATGAGGTGCAAGCTACGTGTGAGTGCGAGTGTTTTTTAAAAAGCTATTGCAAGCATTCGGCGAGTGAAGCAAAGCTTTGGAGGATGCTGGCAGATAGTGAGGAGCTTAAGCTTGGTAAGTAAGGGAGAAATCAATTCTAGAGATGTATCAGAGAGATGATGAGGTTTGAGTCGGGTAGTAAGAGTACTTTAAAATGGAGAAGGGTCTAATTTTTAGCCTTCCAAAATTGTTACTTTTATTCTTGTGCAAGTTGAAAATTGTGAGCATGTTTGTATTTGTATATCAATCAAATTTTCCTATTTGGATATCTGGTTGAGTTAGAATCTGTTAGCACAAGTTTTTGTGGTCAACTTTTGTCGTTAGCTTTTTAAAAAAATCTCATAAATGTAAGCCTTTTGGTTAGTACTTGAAAAGTGAATAAAGGCTTTAAGGCTTAGTTCTTTTCATTCAGTCATGTTTATTGTCTTTCACCTCTACGTTTTTTTATGAACACAAGGTTTGGACAATTTGAACCATGAAATGTCGATTGAAATTTGAAACATGAGTTGAAATACACTAAGCTTTTTTTATCAAATCCAAATTTTAGAATTTCAATTCTAACGTTTCCCAAACAGTGAATTTGGAATTGAGAATTTATAATTGAAATTATATGATTCCCAAACAGTAAAATTGGAATTGAAATTACAAATTACAAATTCTAGAATTGAATTCTAGAATTTTAATGAAATCCTTGAATCCAGAATTAGTTAGATAAAATAAAACTTTAAATTCTATGTGAGCATTAATTAGATAATTGAAAAATATAACAACAAGTGTAGCATATATACCCTTGATGGTTTACTAATGTGTTGGAGGATCGGGAGTTCCCTCTGAAAAACCGTGTTAGCGTCATTAACTTCCATCTCAAGAGACGGAAATAAAGGAGTCGCTGGAGGCGTTTTCAACCTGCATCGGGAGGCAATCGCATAATCAAGTACAAATTTAACTAGAATTGATTGAAAAAGACAAATAATAATAATAATAATAATAATAATAAAAATAATAAAAATAATAATAATAATAATAATAATAATAATAATAATAATAAAATTATATTAAACCCCAAAGAACTTGGAGCATTATGCAGTAAAGGCCCAATAACTTTCAAAATTGCAATAAACCCCCAATAAGTTTATGCATTTTGTGGATAACCCCATATATTAGAACAAAAAAATAAAATAAAAATTAAAATGCATTTTGAATGTTATAGAGTGTTTAGCGTAATTTACAAAAAAGGTATTGGGAGTTTTTTCTGCAAAAACATTGCTTATTGGGGGTTTAGTGTGATTTTTAAAGTTATTGGATTATTACTGCAAATCACTGAAACTTCTTCAGGGTTTGGTGTAATTTACCCAAAAAATAAATCAAAGGGATACAGTAATTAGATTATAGACCAAAGTTATTTTTCGCGTTACAGTTTGTTTATGGGGAAAAAAATAGTCACTTACCAATCATAATCGTTCTTCTCTTTCTCTACACCAAGAAAATCGTTCGGTGGCCCTTTCACTTCGGATGAAAGTTTGTAAAATGGAAAGCTTCCTGCGACAATTGTATAGCACAAACATAGATATGTCTTAGGAACAGTTATTAATTAGATGCACCATCTGATAATGAAGAATGCTAGCTTTCGAGCCAAAGAAATCTGCAACTCACACGTGAGTTGTATGAAATTTGCTTCTTATTGGAGCTTAATTAAACATCCTCATCTTATACACATCTTAAATAATAGTAAATAAATTTAAGAATTCATGATTGTTAATATGTCTAACATGAAATTAAGGTAATATTAATTATTGTTTAATAAAAAAACTTATATCAAAGATCAAGCAGGAACTAACCCCGAGAAGATTCAAACTCGCTGGAGACTGGATCAAGGAGGCTAGCGTTCCTTTCCTTCCCCCGCGTGAACATCTCATGGAAGAGGAGGAGGTCTTCATCCCTTTCTTTTCTGTACGCCTTGGGCTTGCCTGCTGCGGTGCTTTTCATCAGGTATTATGAACCTTAATTTTAACCTCACAAATAACGAACTGACCAGGAATTTTCTTTGTTAATCACTACATATATATCATCGATGAACAAGAACATAAAATGATGAACAAGTGAGATGTTATTTTCATCATTAAATTAAGAGAAATACAGAGCGCTTAAGATATATCTACGCCAAGATAGAAGGCTCCACGTGCACAATTGGGCCGGCAGAAAAATTACAAAGCCAGATAGAACCGAGTTTTTAAAATTGTGCAGGCCGAGCACGTTAGCACGCACGATGTAGGCATTTGGCAATTTATGACCGGTCGTAGAATTCCTTTTACTAGTTTGCGGTCCCGTGCTTATATTTTTGCTACAGTAATCCCGGTTTTTAATATGGCATGATTTGAATTTTGGAAGTGCTACAGTAACCCGTCATGCTACAGTACTTTTTAAATGCTACAGTGTACCCGTTTGCTACAATAATGTTTTTAATTACTTATTAGCTACAGTAATAATGCTACAGTAAATGCTACTGAACCATTTACTGTAGCATGAACAGTGAATCTCTGATCCTCCTATTTGTATAAAGGAATAGATGCGGAACAACCTAGCTCGTGCACTGTGTATCAAAGCACGAATCTTGATGAGATGGTCTAATGCCTCCTGTCTCACCCCCTCTTCTCTTCATCTCTCTGTCAGAAGATAAATTTTTCTTTCATGATTTTGCTTATTTTGATTGGAGAAAATTTTAAAATAAACTCAATTTCAAATTTAATCCCAAAAATTAACCCTGTCCATTTTTTTATAGAAATCCATCCAGTTTTGACCACGTCAGCATCGTGACCAGAAGTTGGGTCGTTTAAAAAAAAGCGAATTCCTAATTAGTCAAGGTTACCAATCCCGACTAATTAGTTGAGTAATTAGTTGTGATAGTCATTAATATGGAGGCGGGTAATAGGGGTTAACATCAAACTAGTCAGGGTTGCCAACACCGACCAAAACTGTCGGGTTAGGAAGCCCGACCACTTGGTAGGGAGTTTGCAAGGACTCAACCGATTCGACAAATAGAGTAAAAAAAGCCACAGAAATCTAGGGTTTTCTCAATTGGATTAGGGTTTATATTGAACTCGGATCTCTTGTTGCTATATCAGTTCGATCTCGATCCATCTTTTTAATTTTTGTTCATTGCGGTATCAAACAGGGGGTTTGTATGATGATTTGTTGAATGATTAGGGTCCTCTACTCCTTCTAATGAGCGGTTTTGGGGCTCGTTGTTCTTCCCTGCACATGAAGCTACTCGTAAGAGGGGCGAAGTTGGGTTCTCCGGGTGTTCCTCCGACGATCAAGCTAGTTTTTGATCTTGAGTGGAAAAAATAGAGTTAGTTCTCCGCTGCGTAAAAAAGGCCAGATAGAGTTACCTCATTGTAGTACCACTCCTTTTATAACGGGTTTGAGGGGCAAGAAGGTAACTTGGGCAGAGTCCAGATAGGCAACTGAGTCGGTAGACATGTGCTATACGTCGGTTGCTAAATATGGTGAGCCACCTGGTTAATTTTTGTGGGAATGACAGTAGGTGCTTGGTGCTGACTGGGTCTGATGAGTGATGAAGACTATGCGGACTAGGGTGTGATGATGTTGTCAAGACAGTTAACGCGAGAGTAATCACTAGCGAGGGGTTCGAGGTAATTGTTGTCTTTTGGCTCCTCAGGTCTAGGGCCAAGAAGTACTACCTTTTGATTCGGTTACGTGAGATGATGGCTAAACAGTGGGAAGAGTCGTATCGCTGGTGGTCAATTTAGAGGTTGGCCAAGTAGTGCCGTCTTTTGACTAGATTACACGAGATGTCGGCTAATCAAGTCGGCGGTGCCGAGTCGAATGTTGTCCTAGTTTTGAGTTAGTTTGGTTAGGCAGAGTGTAAGACACGTGTCGACTTCTCCATGAAGATTAATATTTAGTATTTTTAGGGGTTATAATAGTTGTCCCCTTTCACTTTGAGTCCACATAGACCGGGTCTGAGTGAAATGTGAATGTGGATTCGCTAAGTCACGAGGTGCATTAATGAGGGGTGGCTGAGAAGTCCCTTGGATGTGATGTTGCTTATGCTAGAAGACATTTCTTGGCTACCGTTTCCTCGTCGTTCGTGCCTTATTGTAGGCTATATAAAGTAGGTGTGCCTTGCCTCGATTATGAAGAAGTAATTTCAAATTCCGGAGTAGATCTCATCCATATGGTTTGAAACTGATCCCATCATTGGAATGTTGACATCTGTTGATCTAGCTGTCTATAAGTATGATGGCTGTGAGAGAGATTTTTTTGTTTGTAGAAATCTTCAAATCTTAACCGAAAAAGAGAATTTGGGTTGTTCTTCTTCTTCCGGCAATCTTCTAAGAATATTTTGATGGCATCTTCCACACTTAACACTTGTCAAGGTCTGTTGGAGATGCTCCACTCGAAGGTGACACTGCCACAATTGAGGTCATTATACGAGAGGTTTGATATCCCTCGGTCTTACAAGTTGACGACGCCGACGAAGTTGCAAGCAATTTTTGACCAAGATGCAAGTCGGTTCTGTTGTACGTAAAACATCTTGAGTGCGGTTTGCACCTACCCCTACACCCCTTCCTTCGTTTTGTCTTTACAGCTTTGAGGGATTCACTGATGCAGATGAAACCGAACTCAATCCTAACTATAGTTAGGTTTGTAATCATCTGTCATTGGTTGGGCGTCGAACCGACCTTGAATGTGCTTGCTCATCAGGTTAGCGTCAAGGTGCACCAGTGTGAGGCCCACTTCCATTTTTAGGTGGTGTGAAGATTCAAGATTATCACCGACCCTCCTGAGTCGAACAAGGGATGGAAGGAGAAAGTTGTTTGGGTCTCGAAGGATGACTCTAACTTGGGTTGTTCGAATTAGGCCAAGATTGTGAGAGAGGCCTTAATGGTGAGGCCTGTATCGAGTACTGAGAGGTAAGTACTGGAGAGGATGAGAGTGTACACCGGCTCAAGCAAAATGGATGACTTACTTGATAATTCTGTTTTGCGAGTAGTCAGCATCTATCCCGTGCTGCCTATGACCAAAGACAACGAGAGGGTGGCCAGGCTGACTCTGGGCTCGTAGGGAGTCGCCGAGGCATCTGCGGCTGAACCTACTGGGGCCCAAGAAGAGCACCCAACAAGGTCGGTGAAACGTTCTTAGCAAGATCTAGCCCCTGAGAAGGCTGCAATGGTTCATGCTTAGGCAGCTGATGTGACTGTTATAGGCTGTCTAAAAATCACAATAGATAGCCGATCCCCCATCAAACATTGATGATAAAAGTTACAATCTGACGACTTCCAGAAGGCTATAATTTGAAGACTTTCACGTAGATCGATGAAGGTTATAATCTGACGACCTTCACAACAACTGATGAAAGCTCTAATCAACAGCCTTCACAATCAACATCGGGAGTTACAATTTGACGACTCTCACATATCAAAGAGTTAAAGCAAAGATTATAAAATGATGATCTTTGCAACACTTTGACAGAAAGAGACTACAAATCGACTGTCTCTTCAAACCAAGACACGGAAGTCCTCCCCGTGTACCAGTATCAAGACGCATCGCGTTCACAGCCGCTGACGTAGTGCAAATGAAGCTCACATTCAGCTCCAAATGCTGCAAACGCAGCTCAGATCCAGCTGCCAACGCAGTTCATGTTCGGCCGCAAACGCAGCTTTCGAAAGCTACCAACGTAGCTTCCATCTGCTGTCGAACGCAGCTTTCGAAAGCTACCAACATAGCTTCCATCTGCTGTCGAACGCAGCTTCCAAGCTGCCAAACGCAGCTTCCATCCGCTACTAAACGCAGCTTTCAGGCTGCCAAACGCAGCTTCCAGATGCTACAGACGAACTTTCAGATGCTACAGACAAACTTCCAGACGCTGTGTTTGAACGCAGAATTCACACCAGAACGCGGATTTTGTGTTTGACTCGTTCAAACACGAGTTGAACGGTTTTAAAACCGTTTCCCATGATCTGAGGGGTGTTCGCTCGGAAAATCGTTGCTTTCTTCATTGATTCCATTGCTATCTTGAATAACAGTTTTTCGGTTACAGAAGATCCGGTCTTTTTTAGATCCGGTTACAATGAAAATCAAAAATAAAGAAAATTAAAAATTACAACTTTTTCTCCTTGTGAACAGATCGCGAGCTCCTGTTATTCGGTCACTCGCTTGCGTGGGTTGTTTGCCTGCGCCGGGGTTGTTTGCCGTAGACCACCGCGCGATCTAGATCCGGACAGATCTACGCAGTATAACGGGTATTATTTCACCAAGGAAATAATAGCCGGAGGGATTATTTCACCAAGGAAACAATCGCTCGAATCTCGGGATCAAAGACCAAGCTTTGATCCGGAGTGTAACAACGTAGATCTGAGATCTTGATCCCCTCGAACTCCTGCCTTTTATGATGCGGGTGCTCGCCGAGAATCAGATCTGAAAAGTCCAAGTCTTCACGCCTTCGAAAACTCCAAGATGAGGTCTCAATCCGGCAGAGTTTCGGCTCTCCAAAAGTTCTTCCAAAAGTCCCCCAAAATGATGAATGACCCCGCCTATTTATAGGCAACCAGATCTGTGCATTTGGCACAGATCTGGGCGGCCACCTCAGGGTGGCTCGGCTCATGCTGAGCCACCCTAGGGTGGCTCGGCCTTGGCCGAGCCACCC
>NC_033798.1:45181407-45201206 GCF_001876935.1 Asparagus officinalis
TTGAAGAAATCTCTTACTACGAGATTATACCTGAAGCAGCGGCTATACACATTGAAGATGAAAGAAGGTAGCAGCTGATGTGACTGTTATAGGCTGTCTAAAAATCACAATAGATAGCCGATCCCCCATCAAACATTGATGATAAAAGTTACAATCTGACGACTTCCAGAAGGCTATAATTTGAAGACTTTCACGTAGATCGATGAAGGTTATAATCTGACGACCTTCACAACAACTGATGAAAGCTCTAATCAACAGCCTTCACAATCAACATCGGGAGTTACAATTTGACGACTCTCACATATCAAAGAGTTAAAGCAAAGATTATAAAATGATGATCTTTGCAACACTTTGACAGAAAGAGACTACAAATCGACTGTCTCTTCAAACCAAGACACGGAAGTCCTCCCCGTGTACCAGTATCAAGACGCATCGCGTTCACAGCCGCTGACGTAGTGCAAATGAAGCTCACATTCAGCTCCAAATGCTGCAAACGCAGCTCAGATCCAGCTGCCAACGCAGTTCATGTTCGGCCGCAAACGCAGCTTTCGAAAGCTGCCAACATAGCTTCCATCCGCTGTCGAACGCAGCTTTCGAAAGCTGCCAACGTAGTTTCCATCCACTGTCGAACGCAGCTTCCAAGCTTCCAAACACAGCTTCCATCCGCTGCCAAACGCAGCTTCCAAGCTGCCAAACACAGCTTCCAGACGCTATAAACGAACTTCCAGACGCTGTGTTTGAACGCCGAATTCATGTCAGAACGCGGATTTTGTGTTTGACTCGTTCAAACACGAGCTGAACGGTTTCAAAACCATTTCCCACGATCTGAGGGGATCACAACTCCACTCAGGAGTGATTTAAGGGGCGGTTACATCCCATAAACCCTACTTAGGAGCGAATTAAGGAGGCGGTTACACACCTTAATCCCCTATAAATAACTAAGAAATCAGCTTAGTTCGGATCCCTCTCCTTGGTAGAAAAGAAAAGATTATTGGCTTGTCTAACCAATTACGGTTAAGATCAATCAACTCATCAAGAGTTCTAAAACTTGCTTTGCAAGTTCTCCACAGTGTCAAATCGTGAGGAGGAGATATCGTTCCAGTGAATCAAGACATTCGGATCATCAACGGAGAGAAAATTCGACGCAAGCATTCGAAGAAAGCACTCCATCGCCACCGTGAAAAACCCAGAATTAAACAAAGAGAAGAATCTAGATTATTCTCGTCTCTTTTGTAATTAGGAAATTCAATTGTAATTAAGATCGAGAGAATACAAATCAAATTTCTTTCATTTTACTTACTTCAAATTTTCTACCAAACAAAAGATGGCGACTTTGCTAGGGACTAGCTTCTCTGACGAAGAGGTGGTAGCGCAATCCGACATCATACTCATTGGAACGATCATTGAAACTCTGATCATCGAGTTCGTCAAGCCAAGTTTGAGGAGGCCCTCTCCTCCGGGTCCCTTAGCCCCAAGGCTATGCGTAAGATCCACAATTGAGGAGGCCCTCTCCTCCGGGTCCCTTAGCCCCAAGGCTATGCGTAAGATCCACAAAGTTTCTAAGGAGACTAAAGCTCCAGTTATGGCCCCAAGGCTATGCGTAAGATCCACAAAGTTTCTAAGGAGACTAAAGCTCCAGTTATGGCCGACTCATCGAAGGACTGTCTCCCTTGGGGGTTACACTGTTCATATAGTCCCCTCTCTGAAGGAGAAGACTTAGCTTCGGCACAACTCCAAAAAAGCCGATCCTCCAATCAACGCGAGCTCCGTGTTTGTGAGCCTCAACATGAGCTCTGCATAAGCCAAGCTAAACGTAGCCCTCAGGGGTGTGTTTCACCAGCAAAACCTGAAGCTCAGGCATGCGTTCGGGTGATGAAATCCAATACAGAACCTAGGGTATACTGTGGATCGCGACTAGATTAAGGGGCGGATATAAGAAGTTCATGGATTCAATGAATCTCAACCTGATTCATGTTTACCAAGAGCCAGTCCTGTCCAGTCATGGACTGGGGGTTCCAATTCAAACCTCGCGATCAGTGAGTAATTCTTCTTGAGTCTTCAAAACAGACTTGAGAGTGTTCATATCGAGAGAAAGACCGATGCAACAAGTCATTCGTTCATTCCAATGTAAACGATTGATTCCTACGGTCCTCTCGGGATGTCACTGCTGCTCATATGGGGCCAAAACGTTGGTGTTCGACCAATTAACACATGTTGCCTTGCCCAACCAATGACAACGTTCACACAAGAAGAAGTCTCCGGAGACTGAATATCTAGGGGTCACTATCAATATGATCGGCAGAGGGAAAGCTTCAGGTCCTAGTTCCGATGACTCTGAGAGAAGTCGTTCACCGACTGTCAGAGAAATTGCTAACGAATTTGAAGGAATCTACCAACGCACTCGGACGCGAACATGAGCCATTCCCCCTATCAAACTATCAGAGGTTAGCCAGAGGAACTAATTTCGATGATGAACACTCAGCCATTGCGGAGTCCTAATCATTAAGCTCTTTCATTGGGCATGAGAGCTTCGCCCACATGACAGAACATTCTGAAGATCTTTCAAAAAGGGTTGCTGAGCAAGATGCCATGCTCAAATCACACCAGAATGTTGACCCTATAGTTTTGATGATGATTTAGCAAACAATTTATCACTAATAAGTTTTCTAGTGTTTTGTGTTTATGCTCTCTTTTCAGGTATTTCAACACACGTCAATCAAGCGTTAAAGATTCAAGTTCATTCGTGTGGATTTACCTAGGTATATGTTTAGTTTACTTACATATATTGTATGATTATATCTAAGCTCAATATATGTACACTTAACACGTTTTTTTTTGACGTTTTCTATCATATAAATGATTTTTCATCAAACGTTGTTACAATAACTTTTATCTCATGTTTACAGCTCTTTCGTTCTTCATTATATACATATAGTACATGCACAATATATATATACATATTTACAAGTCCTATATCAACTTTCACTTTCATAAAAATATAGGTTTTCTAAGCATTTTTCAAAAACAAGTAGTTTACAAACGAAAATTGTTTTTCCAAAAATTCCTTTTCAAACATATTCATTTCATCATTTAGAAACTTTCCCCAAAGTTTCACTATTTTTGGATGTGATTTGATATTTTTAACGAATTTTCAAAACTGCCCAAAACCTGTCAGTATTGCATATATCAGATTTCGGTCGACCGGTACGGTCGACCGACAGTGGTTCTTTTTCAAAGCCATTTTCCAGAGAGCTTTCCGGTCGACCGGACTGGTCGACCGACGAGTTGTCAGATGTGTATAACGGCTAGTTTTTCAAATGGGTTTTTTGGTCTTTTTGCCTACTTTTAGCTGTTGTATTGGGGTGCTATATATACCCCATTGCTGCTCTTCCTCTCCACAACTAAGAAATCCAAGTTTGGTGTTTACAAAAGATTAAGTGCGTTTAAGAGCTGTTTAAAGTTGGTTTCATTAATCAGTTTTCAAGAGAAGTTTTTCTACAACAAGAAGAGGCTTGCAAATCCTATTGGGATCATCATTTCCTCAGCTCTTCTTGTCCATTGAGAAGTTTTCTAAACTCTTCTTTATATAGCTTATCATTTCCTCAAAATTCCGCTTTGAGTTCTAAAGAAGCCTCATCCCCATGTACAATACCACTAGGTGATAACCCTAGTGAGGTATGCGATAACAATGATATTATTACTTTTGATGAACTTGCTCTTGAGTTTGAAAAATTACACAATTGCTATATTGATGTAAAGAGTAAGTATGTTAATATGAAATCCACTCATGAAACACTAGCTACTAAGTTTAATTTTATTGCAAATGAAAATATAATTCTTAAAGAATGCAATAAAAATTTGAAAATTGAAAATGCTAGTTTGCTTCATGAAAAACGTGATGCTATGTTAGAAGTAGATAAGTTAAAATCTATGATGAGTAATCTTGTTTATCCTACTTCTAGTAGCAATGCTTGTATGCACAATGATGAGTTGAATCAAATGAGAAAAAGAATATCTACCTTAGATTCAACACTAAATACTTGTATTGCTAATAATAAAAAGCTTATGGACTTATGTGCAAAGTCAATGTTAATTCCTCTAAGAAACCTATTCACTATGTACATATGTATGACAAAATTCACAAATGTTCTATTTGCGGTCTTAAAGGCCATTTAGCTCAATTTTGTCATAATGCACCAAAAACTGACAAGCCTATTAATGATTGTGCATC
The DNA here is from genome assembly GCF_001876935.1 of Asparagus officinalis. NCBI lineage: Eukaryota > Viridiplantae > Streptophyta > Magnoliopsida > Asparagales > Asparagaceae > Asparagus > Asparagus officinalis. The sequence goes on from NC_033798.1 coordinate 45,185,639, forward strand.
CCATCAAGCTTCTTCATCACATACACATGTACACACACATAGTGTAAATCATAAACATGCTCATGTGTATAAATGTGATTATTGTGGTCGTTTTGGTCATTTGGCCATGTTTTGTTTCGATTTGAAAAGAAATTCTCGTTTGCAAAATAATTACAAAGAAAAATCTATTTTTGCAAATGAACCATGTGCATTCCATTTCGGTCAACGTAAACCATTCAAACCTCTACATTGCACAAATTGCAATCGTATGGGTCACGTTTACAATTTTTGCTTTGATCGTATCGGTGCACAAAATACGCCCAAACGGGTTCATAACCCTAGGGCCTTGGATTTAAATGATAGGGGTCATGTCCCAAGTTCTAGTGGTACCAAAATGATTTGGGTACCAAAATGATTTGTATATCATTTCTTGTGTTTATATTGTTTTGTTTTTGTCATTGTTTTTGAATAATTGATTTTTGAGCCTTAAATGACAAATTATATTCTTTTGTTAAAATAAATTATTTATATGTTTTTAATAGATAAAATCATTTATATATATTTTATAAAACATCTGGTATGTTATAAAACAAATCTCTTAAAAGTTTATATTGAAAATCCCTCAAAAACAAATTTTTTATATTGCCTGTCTGTTTTAGTTTCTCGCGGTCGACCGAACCGGTCGACCGACGATGTCTCTGTAAGTTGCTTCGGTCGACCGCACCAGTCGACCGCCAGAGATTTTTCAGTTTCGATTTTGGGTTCTTATCGGGTTTTGGGTTTTAAGATGATAACTGTTTCAAACCCGAACTGCTCATCACCTTTGATCTAACCCTTGGAGATATCTCAGCCGTTCCCTCATCTTCTCCTTGACCCGACTCTTCACGTTCCCCTCATTTTGAAAATTTCCCCAATCTGTTCGGTTTTTCCCACGATCGCCTGCTTCTGTCATCCGCCGATCTCAAATTGGTTCTTCCTCATCAAATTCATCTGGGATTTTGCTAGGTGATGATCTCTTTCCTATCTATTTGATCTTATGTCATTGATCTAGTGTTTATTCTTCTTAATCTAGGGTTTCTTTTTAGGGCAGCTGTTTAAAATTGCTCTAAATTTCTTTTTACCGGAATTTTTCATATAATATCTCATATCTAATCATATTCCTAATCTATCATGCCTCCCAAGCCTTCCAATAAGAGATCAAAACCTGAATCTAGTTCCTCCTCTATAAAGGCTTCACATTATGAGGATTATTTGTTGTTTAAATCTCTTGTCAATAAATATAGGGAGTTGTGCAAACTGAAAATTCTCCCAACTAGATATATCATTTATTCTCAGTTATTCATGTATGATACTAAGTCTATCCTTCACAATGTTGGGTTAGATAGATTGCTAGATGAGAGACTTAAAGTTCCTTATTATCCTTTTTTAGTTTATCTGTTTTATGCTAACCTGTCCACATCATCCTCTGCTAATGGTAGTTTGACCATTACCTCCTCTGTTAAAAATGTTGCAATAACCTTTTCTTCCAACGAACTTGCGGGGATTCTTCAATTCCTAACAGGTGATGTTGATCTCAGGTCTATTGAGCTTAGTGATCCAGTTGTCAACCAACTCATATTTAAACCCGGCTTCTCTTATCCTATGAACAACAATTCACTCAATCCAATTGCAAAACTCATTGCTAGAATCGTTGCTCAAAACTTAATTCCTAAGACCGGTAGTTTTGATCACTTTGCTTCTGATAAGATTAATGCTGTCTATGCCATTTTTGCCAAAATCAAAGTAGATTGGGCAACTGTGTTTCTCAATAACATGGCATCAAAGCATACAAAATTTCTACCTTTTGGTTCCTTTCTCACTATTATCTTTCAACACTTCGGTGTTAATCTCACCAATGAACCAAAAATTGAAGCCAAAAAGGACTTCTTTGATAAGGTTTCTCTTTCTAGAATGAATATGTCCATTGATTCCACTCGCTCCCGTTCTAGAGCCTCTACCTCATCCTCTTCCAATATTTGTGACCGTCTGGATCGCCTTGAGACTCAGTACTCAAGTGTTTAGAAGCAAGTCTCATCTATTCAGAGGGATGTTAGGACTATTCTTTCCTTTCAGCGTCAGTCTCTTGGGATTCCGGATCCCTCTTATAGCTCTGAGTCTGACTCTGAGGAGGGCTCTGCTGAAGGATCAGGATCTTCTGATGGCAATGGTGATGGTGGTGATGATGATGATGATGGTGATGGCAATGGTGATGATGGTGATGACTGATTGGTGTTCCTTTATGTGATGTTTTTATTTGTTTTGATATTATATTCAGGGTTGTAAAACTTGAAAGCTATATTTTGTTTGAGTGTAATAACTCTATGGATTTATGTGTGTGGTTTGCTACCTTGTGGACGAATCTATGTTTATGCAAAACTATATTGTTTCAAATGCTTATGTGATGATTTGTGACGTATTGTGTTTAGTTTATTTCTTCTATGATCAATGCACAGTTTCAAATGCTTATGTGATGATTTGTGACGTATTGTGTTTAGTTTATTTCTTCTATGATCAATGCACAGTTGAAACAACATTCATGTTTTGGTGTGTGGAAAATAAGTTGCTTATCATGAGTTCTTTGTACTATTTATGATTGGTTAGTTTGCTTAGCTCCTTTACATACTCTTTAGTGTCATTTATTCTATTTGACAGTGGGAGCTTTTGGCATACATTTCTTTATTTTTATATATCTGTGATTATAAGCAGGGGGAGCAATGCTCCTATCTTCCATTTTTTTTCTCTTCCTTTTTGATGTTGTCAAAGGGGGAGAAAAATCCACATATAGCTCATATACTTATTCCATATATGGTTTATGTGATAATTCATGAATGGTTTATCTATGCTTGGCTTATATGTAGGTTATCTATTTATGGTTCATATAAAATTGTTTGCCTTCATCAAAAAGGGGGAGATTGTTGACCCTATAGTTTTGATGATGATTTAGCAAACAATTTATCACTAATAAGTTTTCTAGTGTTTTGTGTTTATGCTCTCTTTTCAGGTATTTCAACACACGTCAATCAAGCGTTAAAGATTCAAGTTCATTTGTGTGGATTTACCTAGGTATATGTTTAGTTTACTTACATATATTGTATGATTATATCTAAGCTCAATATATGTACACTTAACACGTTTTTTTTGACGTTTTCTATCATATAAATGATTTTTCATCAAACATTGTTACAATAACTTTTATCTCATGTTTACAGCTCTTTCGTTCTTCATTATATACATATAATACATGCACAATATATATATGCATATTTACAAGTCCTATATCAACTTTCACTTTCATAAAAATACAGGTTTTCTAAGCATTTTTCAAAAACAAGTAGTTTTTACAAACGAAAATTGTTTTTCTAAAAATTCCTTTTCAAACATGTTCATTTCATCATTTAGAAACTTTCCCCAAAGTTTCACTATTTTTGGATGTGATTTGATATTTTTAACGAATTTTCAAAACTGCCCAAAACCTGTCAGTATTGCATATATCAGATTTCGGTCGACCGGTACGGTCGACCGACAGTGGTTCTTTTTCAAAGCCATTTTCCAGAGAGATTTCCGGTCGACCGGACCGGTCGACCACCGAGTTGTCAGAATGAGTATAACGGCTAGTTTTTCAAATGGGTTTTTTGGTCTTTCTACCTTCTTTTAGCTGTTGTATTGGGGTACTATATATACCCCATTGCTGCTCTTCCTCTCCACAACTAAGAAATCCAAGTTTGGTGTTTACAAAAGATTAAGTGCGTTTAAGAGCTGTTTAAAGTTGGTTTCATTAATCAGTTTTCAAGAGAAGTTTTTCTACAACAAGAAGAGGCTTTCAAAAATTCTATTGAGATCATCATTTCTTCAGCTCTTCTTGTTCATTGAGAAGTTTTCTAAACTCTTTCCTATATAGCTTATTATTTCACTTTCATTTGATTAAGCTATATTCATTGAGTTATATTTATTGAGTTTCATTCACTATTATCACACACACTTATTGAGCTTTATATTCTCATATTATATTGTGGGTTGTGGTGTGGGATTTAGTGAGTGTGAGCTTCATTGTGTTCTCACTTGTTAATTGAGAACAAATCATTGTATTGAACCTTTATTTGTGAGATTCACTTGTAACACACTTGTACACCGAGAGAAGTGTGAGGAGAGAGAGACGGGGTCAAATCCAATAGGAGTGGCGTCGATTGACGAACCTAGGGAGAGGTTGTAATCGAGCACTTGAGGAGGAGGACACGGGCTAGGTTCCTACACTTAGTGTGTAAAGTGTGATTGTTGAGTGATTGTGTAGTGTGAGAGTTTTCGGTGAACTTGTAAACCGAGTGTGTAGAAGTTCCGGCTTTCAAACCGGATTGTGATAGTGGATATCTCCTCGAGGTGAGGAGCAGGGACGTAGGTCGTGGGGACCGAACCTCGTGAACATATCGTGTGTTTGTGTTTTGCTTGTCTCATATTTTATTTGTGCATATTCTTATTGTTCTTATTGTTCATATCTATTTCTTGCAAGAACATATTGATCTATATAATTTTAATTGGCTTTTAATTGGGATTTGATTAGCATAAGACCCTAATCACCCCCCCTCTAGGGTCCAACACAGAAGACCCTCAATGAACTCCTAGCCCTGTTGACTCAAATCGTTTCAGACAAGGCTAAATCTCAGAAGACAGATTCGCCACCTAGGCAAGAATCTTCCCGAAGAGAAAAAGCGTTTTCATCCCGACTTCACACAAGCAAAGTGAAGGGAAAAGTGGTTGATGACACTGCTTCTGACCAAAAAGCCCACAACCTAGAATCTTCCTCTGATGAAGGAAGAGAGACCGAGAATGAGCAGAATCCTCAATCGGCTAAAATGGAAGAATTGGAAGCCCGCCTCAATGCCATTGCTAACAGAAGCGAGCTCCAAGACGAGGGAGTTGTCAGGCCTTATCCTGTCGAATGAGATGCTGCCCCTTATCCTCCAAAGTTCGAAGTCCGAACGCTACAAACTTTTGACGGCACGGGATCACCGAATCAACATATCTATTATTTCAAGTCACAGACTGGGAATGTGATATCAAACGACGCCATACTGGCCTGATTGTTCATTAGCATCCTCAAGGGGGTTGCCTTTGAATGGTTCATGAAACTGTCTTTCGGATGTATCCAAAAGTGGACGAATCTAGAGAGACTCTTCCTGTCAAGATTCTTTGAAGAGGATACAGAAGTCTCCATGCATACCCTTCTCACCACTAAGCAGAAGAAGAGGGAGTCTGTCAAAGTCTTCGTCAAAAGGTTTCGAAACATGCCTCTGCGATGTCCGACAGGTATGACACAGTCTACCTTAGTGGTGACCTGTCGACACAACTTACAGACCGACCTTCTAGCACAAATGAGGATTACAGAATGCCGTTCCTGGAGAAAACTAATCTCTCAAGGTGAACAGGCTCAAAAGATTATTGCCAGGATCAAAGCTGAAGAGCAAAGTAGGCAGGATCAACCTGAGCAATCGGGCCAAGCTCAATCTTCTCAGTCAGAAGGGGAAGATACTACGGCCACTGAAGCCAATCCTCTTCAGTAAAATGGTGGGTCTACAACAACTATCACGTTAACAGTTACCTCTGATAGTAAACCTCGTCAGATAGTGGCTCATTAGGCGATGTGCCATGTCTACCCTTTTTCCCCCTGCACTTGTTCAAGACTGGGGGTTGGTTTATTTGTATTTCATTGGATTATGAGTAATAATTAATTTTTGAGTTATCATGTTCAATAGAATACCTCTGTCAACCATAAAATCTACCAAAACTATCACGTTAACAATTACCTCTGATAGTCCATCAACTTGCAAATCTTCTTCAATACGATGGCAGATCCACAAAACTATCACGTTAACAGTTACCTCTGATAGTCAAACTCATCAGATAATGGCTTACCAGGTGATGGGCCTCTATTCCGACTTGATGGATAGTGACCCACAAGGCAATATGTCATGTCTACCCCTCTTTTTCTTTCCCTGCTAAGTCTTAATCAAGACTGGGGGTTGGTTACTTGGAATCCACTGTATTAAGAGTAACGAATCTTTCACATCGTCGAGTTAACATTATACTTCTGACGATCATCACCCTCACAGAGTATGAATGCAACTTGCATCACTCCCAATTTGTCATGTTAATAATACACCTTTGACAATCAACTTATTAATCCTTGTCAATAGGATGATAGGTCCTCAAAATTGCTCAAATCATAATCTTCCCCAGAAAGACACTAAGTCTTCAAAATCTTATTCAAATCATAATACCAAAAGTCATCGCTTCTGGTGATAAACTCAAATAGCAAGTTTCCCCAGCGAGACGCTAAATCCTAAAATCTTGTGCAAATCACAAGTACACATTCTCCTGTCACGTTAACACTAAACTTCTGACAATTCACTTATTAATCCTCTTCAATAGGATGATAAGTCCACAAAGTTACTCCAATCATAATAAATTCTTGTCACGTTAATACCACACCTCTGACAAAATCAACTTATCGACTCTCTCCAATAGAGCGATAGGTCCACAAAGTTGCTCCGATCGCAACAAATTTCTATCACGTTAATACCACACCTCTGACAAAATCAACTTATCGACTCTCTCTAATAGAGCGATAGGTCCTCAAAGTTTCTCCAATCGTAACAATTAACTTATCGACTCTCGTCAATAGAGCGATAAGTCCTCAAGGTTGCTCCGATCGCAACAAATTCTTATCACGTTAATCCTACACCTCTGACAAAATCCACTTATCGACTCTCCCCAATAGAACGATAGGTCCTCAAAATTGCCCAGATCATAATATTCTTCTTGTCACGTTATTATCATACCTCTGACAAAATTAACTTATTGACTCTCTTCAATAGAGTGATAGGTTCACAAACCCGTCAGGTTAACATCATACCTCTAACAGTTAAACCCCCCCAAAGAAAACTTGTTAATCCTTTTTTAACAAGAATGGCAAGTTTTCATTATAAAATCCCCAGCGGATTAAAGATTTTCTGGAATTATCCTAGTGATAATAAAGAAAATCTCTGAATTTAACTTTAAGTACAAATTCATGCTAAGTTAATACTATACCTCTGGCACTTCCAACTTTCTTTCAGTGTTTCAAGTAACACAGGAAGAAACAACACTAAAAATCCATGCCTTCTTGCATAGGGGACTTTATCTCAATCCTTAAGTAAAGATAAGTTTACGCCTAACACGTGTTGCCGGTTAATCTTTCGTCATGAAAAAGACACCAGGATTCACGCATGGGGGATTTTATCTCGATCCCTAATTAGAGATAAGTCTGCATCTAACACATGCTGCCGGGTAGCCTATTCTCGTAATAATGGCGAAGCCTACGTATTCAATATCGTAGCAGATTGTTATTAATAACGCCAAAATCCATGCCTTACACGCATGGAGGACTTTATCTTGATCCCTAAGTAGAGATAAGTTTATGCCTAACACGCGTTGTCGGTTAGTTTTTTTTCGTAAAAATGACAAAGTCTATGTATTCAAAATCATAGCATCAAGTCTAAGAGGGTTCATTCTCTTAGCACAACGTTACATGTGAAACGGATTCAAATAATTCATATGTTAGCCCGACTCAAACGGTAGTCGGTAAAGGCTTATCAAATCCGTTGATGGCTGAGGGTTTGCCAAAAATCCTATGAATGTTTGCGGGCCCATCAACTGAATGGATGTGAGCCGTGATGTGACATTTGAGAGCTTCTGTTCGTGATTAGCATATACTGTTACTATAGTTTCTATTTGAAGCTCATCATCACGCAGGTCCTGCGTGGAAAATCCCTTCAACCAAGATGCCTTTGAAGCGGGTGCAAAGAATAACTCCTTATGACAAGGAATCAACAGCTCCAAGATCAGAGTTGAGATCCAAAGTATTCCAAAAATTCGTCCCTGTCAACCGTGAACTTTCAAAAACTTTGGAGGGGGTTCTGTAGGCTGTCTAAAAATCACAATAGATAGTTGATCCCCCATCAAACATCGATGATGGAAGTTACAATCTAACGACTTCCAGAAGGCTATAATTTGAAGACTTTCACGTAGATCGATGAAGGTTATAATCTGACGGTCTTCACAACAACTAATGAAAGCTCTAATCAACAGCCTTCACAATCAACATCAGGAGTTACAATTTGACGACTCTCACATATCAAAGAGCTAAAGCAAAGATTACAAAATGACGATCTTTGTAACGCTTTGACAGAAAAAGACTACAGATCGATGGTCTCTTCAAACCAAGACACGGAAGTCCTCCCCGCGTACCAGCATCAAGACGCATCGTGTTCACAGTTGCTGACGTAGTGCAAATGAAGCTCACATTCAGCTCCAAATGCTGCAAACATAGCTCAGATCTAGCTGCCAATGCAGTTCATGTTCGGCCGCAAACGCAGCTTTCGAAAGCTGCCAACGTAGCTTCCATCCACTGTCGAATACAGCTTTCGAAAGCTGCCAACGTAGCTTCCATCTGCTGTCGAACATAGCTTCCAAGCTGCCAAACATAGCTTCCATCCGCTTCCAAACACAGCTTCCAAGCTACCAAATGCAGCTTCCAGACGCTATAAATGAACTTCCAGACGCTGTGTTTGAACGCAGAATTCACGCCAGAACGCGGATTTTGTGTTTGACTCGTTTAAACATGACCTGAACGGTTTCAAAACCGTTTCCCAGGATCTGAGGGGATCACAACTCTACTCAGGAGTGATTTAAGGGGCGGTTACATCCCATAAGCCCCACTTAGGAGCGAATTAAGGAGGTGGTTACACCCCTTAAGTCCCTATAAATAACTAAGAAATCAGCTTAGTTCGGATCCCTCTCCTTGGTAGAAAAGAAGAGATCATTGGCTTGTCTAACCAATTACGGTTAAGATCAATCAACTCATCAAGAGTTCTAAAACTTGCTTTGCAAGTTCTCCACAGCGTCAAATCGTGAGGAGGAGATATCGTTCCAGTGAATCAAGACATTTGGATCGTCAACAGAGAGAAAATTCGATGCGAGCATTCGAAGGAAGCACTCCATCGCCACCGTGAAAACCCAGAATTAAACAAAGGGGAGAATCTAGATCATTCTCCTTTCTTTTGTAATCAGGAAATTCAATTCTAATTAAGATCGAGAGAATACAAATCAAATTTCTTTTATTTTACTTACTTTAAATTTTCCACCAAACAACTATCAAGTTGGCGGGGTCATTACCTGCGGCTAGTCGGGTCGAGAAGAGGAAGAAGCTGAGGGAGGTTAGAGGCTAGAGGCCTAGAAGGGTAGTCGAGGTAGAGACCAAAGTTATCCGTGTTGATGATGGGTTCCCAGCTCGAGAAGAGGGGGTCGACCTTCAGAGGGTCGAGGTCGAGGCCGAGGCTCTAGGGGGAGGCGACATTCTAGTGAAGATAGAGGTCCTAACAAGGGGAGAAAGAGCTCCAGATGCCCCCACCGAGTTGACCCACCAGTAGGGGAAGGAGTCGGCCGTAGAGGGGGTGTCTCCCTCCAAGGAGTATGGATGGCTGTATCCTCAGTGTGTCAATGAGATTGACTCTAAGATATGGGACAGATTGGGAATGCTACTGATAGGATCTCCCAAAGTTAGCTCTCGATGTGAGAAGAAGCCGATTTTGGAGAATAGACACTAGCCTACTCATCATCTTGATACGAGGGTGTTGGTGCTTGACTCTCGGGTGGCTTAATCGAAGACGATGGAGCAGTTTTGGCTTCCCCACAATGATAAGATTTTAGGGGAAGTCCTAGATATCGGATTGCATCTAAGCCTAAGAAGCTATCTGGTTCATGGGGCTTTTGTGGAGAAAGAGATATTTGGCCAAATGGAGCAAATCTGAGCTTCCTACCTTAAGCTTCAGGAGGAGTGGTGTCATGCTCCACATCCTAAAATACGAGGAAATCAGAACGTGAATAAGCCCACGATGTATTAGATTAAGGAGAATAAATAAAAATAAATATTCCTCCTCAACTTAATATGCTAAGCATCAAGAAATAAATGTAAAGGCACAAGTCCCCGATCACAGATAGCAAGAATATAATAGACAAACTTAGAACATAATGATCCATATCATAAAAGATATATCATCTAAGACATAATATTCGGGTCAACATGTCCTTTTACAAAAATGGTCAAACTAGGAATAAAAATATATAGTTCATAATAAAAGAAAGTACTGCTAAAAATACTACATCAGGACCATCAACTAATAAAAGAAAGGACTAGGCTTCGACTTCTTCTTCTGCTTTATCTACAAGGCACTCCTGCTGAGAATACTCAGGCTATGGCGTGTCTCTAAGCTGAACCTATCCGTTCTCTAAGTCTGACGTATACCAGAGAAAATAGGTGTACGTCAGCATGCATGACACACGGCAAGACCCCACAAAACAAATAGAGCAATTGAAAACCCAAGCAAAAAACGATATGATAACAGAAATGACAAAACAACGTACAACTGGAAATCCAACAAAATTAATATGCGAAAACACTACTAAAACATAAAAATCCTAAGGCTAACTACACACTGTAACCGGGCCGAGTACTAGCCATCCTAAAACTCACTGGTGAAAGTATCCTAGAGGGGAGGGGGGTGGTGAATAGGGTTATTGCTAATCTTATTAGATATTAATGCCGATTAAAACTTATTAAAAAAATATTCTTGCAAGATAGATATACAATGCAATATATGCAAGAATATAAACACAAGAGAAAATAAATAAGAAACAATAGAAATAAATAGTGGACACAAAGAGCAATCCAAACACAATAATATGATCACGGAGTCCTACGTCTCCGCTCCCCACTCCTGGGGAGAACTCCACTATCGACACACCCGGTTTGGAAGCCGGAACTTCTCTACACACTCGGTTTTCTAGCTCACTGAAAACTCTACAAATCTCTCACAATGTACATACACAAACTACAACCTCAAGTGTTGGTCCTCACGTATCGCCTCCCTCAAGTGCTCGGCTTTACTACCTCTCTCTAGGCTTTACTACCGACGCCACTCCTCTTGGTATCGACTACATCCTCACCACACACTCCTCTTGGTGTAAATGTGTATTACAAGGTGAACTCTCACAATAAGGCTTAAGTACAAGATTTTGTTCTCTACAATAGGTGAGAATACAATTTAAGCTCACTCTCAAGGTTATACTCACCACAACCCCAAATTATACAATATGTAAAAATAGTTAAGCTCAATGGTTGTGTGTGCAAGCAATGAGAAAATTAAATATAAACTCAATTAAGTCTAGCAAATATGAATATAACAATTAAAGCATAAACAAGCTAGAAATATGAGTTTAGAAACACTTCTCTAATCACAGGAGAGAAGGATAGGAAGATTAAAAGCCCAAACTAAAATTAATCTCTTCTTCTTGTGAAACAATCTTTACAAAACTAATTTTGTAAACAACACTTAAAACAAACTAAAACTCTTTTTAAAATTGTTTTAAAACTTCTCTTGTTGGTTCAGAAGTGAAATGGTATAGGATATATATAGGATGAAGAAGCAAAGCTCAAAACCCAAGTGAAATCCAGCAAAATGATAAAAAATAAAAACTAAAAATATAGCTGTTACAGACCTTCAGTCGACTGACGGGTTGGATCAGTCGACTGATGAGCTAACCGTTATAAGCAGCTAACAGCTTATCGGTCGACTGATGAGCATAGTCAGTTGACTGATGACCTCATTAGTCGATTGGTCAGTCGATCAAAATAAAACAAAAACTTTTGATGATTGCAGGTAGTTTCATCAGTCGACTGTTAACATGTTATCAGCCTGGATTGAATAGTAAAAACAAAATTCAAACCTCTTTTAAAAATATCAAATAAATTTAGAAAAATATAAAACTTTGGAAAATGATTGTAAATATGATAATGAACATGTTACAAAAAGAATTTTTTAATTTGCATTTTCCATTTGTTAAAATCTCATTATTTTACAAAATCACATAAGTATGAACATGTTGAAAACTTGATTTTATCAAAATGACTTAAACAAAACTTTAAAACAATTTAGAATGGATTTATAGACTTATACAAGATATGAAAATAGTGTAAGTAAGTCTTCAATCCGTAAACATAATATTTTACAAATTCAATATAGTATGAAGCACATAAATGTGAATATATATTGCTTCATATCTATATAGCTAAACCAAAACAACTTATTGATAATCACATTTTATTATAATTTTATACCCTCATTATCTATTTTTAATGAATAAATATACCACTAATAATTGTTTTTATCTTTAATTACAGGTTAATGAAGAATAAAGCCCAAAAATCACATCTCTTAACAAAAGCTCATGAATTAAATGAAGAACACAAGCAAGATCCAAAAATCCCAAGCCCAGAATAAAGCCGAGTAGCTTGTAGAAGCCAGAGAAAATAAAAAAAATTAAATATAAAAACAAAATATATTCAAGATAGTTGGCCGCAAAGAAACGACGATATCTCTTAATCCGGAAGGCGGAATTTAACATATAATATAAAAAAATCGCCTATCTCGACGAGACGAAGCCATCTATAGAGGCAGATTTTTGATTGGACATCAATGCCAGCATCGATGCTGGCATCGATACCGACATCGATGCCAGCATCGATGCTGGTATAGATGGCTACGAATCAGTTACAGATCAATGGCTGATTTTTGATGGTTTTGGATAAGGATTCAATCTAATGGTTCTTATTCATTGATGTTTACTATAAATAGGGGTAGAAAGTGAGGGGTTAGGGGTGTGAAAAATTTTGTAACTCTATTTGGAGAGGAGAGTCACACTTAATTAAGAAAGCCTTCCAAATTTGTAACTTTTGTTATAATTAATAAAATAATTTTTTTACCACTTTAAATATTTATTCTCTTTGTTGGATGATGAAGATGGAGATGAAGAATTATTTGGAGGTTTGTATTTCTTTTATTTTTCTCTTTTATTTCTTTTTTATTGCTTATTAGTTTAGATTTATTTCTATGCTTGTAGTTAGATTTTATTTTCTTGTTAAATAGCCAATAGGCTAGAGCCCTCTTGCCTTAGATTTATTTCATGCTTATAGGTTAGATTTATTTTCTTGTATTTAATTTTTGTAATTTTTTTTATAATTTAGATTTTGCAATTTATTTTGTAGTTAGATTTTAATTTTTTGTACTATTCACCTTGAGGCTAGAACCCTCTTAGGTTTAGTTTTTCTTTTTGTTTATTTTTATTTTCTTTGATTCACCTTTAGGTTAGAATCCTCTAGGGAATCATCCTTTTCTAAGAAGTGGGTTTAATTTTAGATCACCTATATCTTTAATTGAATCCACCATCTTTACTTTCTTGAATTTTATTTTTCATTCTTGATTTTTATTTGTTTCTTGATTTTTCCTTCTTGCCTTGTTGATCACATTTTTTTATCACTTCCACTTGTTCGCGGGAAAAATCGTAGCTTTCTTTATTATTGAATTCATTGTGCACTCTTTGACAATAGTTTATCGGTTACAAAGATCTGGTCTTTTTATAAGATCCGGTTACAACGAGATCAAAAGAAAAAGAAAAAGTTACAATCTTCCTTGTTTGTCGAACGAATCGCGAGCTCCTGTTTTGCGGTCACTCGCTTGCGTAGGTTCTTCGCCTGCGCCGGGGTTTATCCGTGGACCACCGCACGATCTAGATCCGGTCGGATCTATGCAGTATGACGGGTATTATTTTGCCAAGGAAATAATAGCCGGGGGTACTATTTCGCCAAGGAAATAGTAGCCTTTAGTTCTCGGGATCAAAGGCCAAGCTTTGATCCGGAGGATGACTACGTAGATCTGAGATTCGGTTCCTCTCGAACTCTTGCCTTATTTGGCATTGACGATCGCCGAGCACCGGATCTGGAAGAGCAAGTCCTCAAAGTCCCAAAGCTTCAATCTTTCTTAGTTCTGAGCCTTGAATCCAGCAGAGCTGAGTCCTCCAGGTGTTGTGCCGTTTTGCCGTTTTCCGGTTTCGTTGTTGATTTGGACTCTGATTTGTTGATCTGAATCCTGATTTGGTAGTAAACCCGCTTCGTTGTTGATCCGGACTCTGATTTGACGGTCCGAATCCCAATATGGCAGTAAATCCGCCTTGGTGTTTGAGTTCAAATCCGTTCTATGGTTGGATGACTCGTTGACTCACCGAACTGTTAGCTTGATTCCGCATGCGAATGGATTTATTCCATTGTTTGCGTGCAGTTCGTTAGCCTCGTTGCCTCGTTAATTCGCTTCGTTGCGTGTCACTTGGCTTCGGCGTTGTGGACTGACGCTCGTGTTTGGATACGTCGCCCGATGGTTCGTCGGTTTGTGCCGAGCTGTGCTAAGGGACCTATAAGCAATTTTATACGCCTACAGATACCCCCTCCAAGGTATTTCAGTCTCATTCTTTTATAGAAGAGTCTGGAATTCTTTGGATATGATTGTCCCAACCTTCAGTCGGTGTAACGGGACCTTGGAATGGCTTCTGTTCTTGATTCCTTCAATCCTCCAGGCTATTCGGTGCTTTGTCGAATGTCTGTAAGGTTTCCGGTGCTGTATTTATTATCTGACCGTTGTCAGAATTTTAAACTTGAAGTCGATTCCTGATTTTCTAATCTTTAGCTCGTGCTTGTTGGTTCAACATAGAACTGATTGTTGGCGTTGAGTCTTTATTTGCAACGCGTTGTCCGATGTAGTGTTGTTGAGTTATCCTTAAGAATATTTCTTGGAAAAATATTCTCCAGAAACTTCTCAACCAAAAATAGGGAATAGTTTATACTCGTATACCTTATTGAAGTATTTTCATGTCCGAATGAGTCGAACAGGCCTGATAATGAGCCGAACCGGCTTGATAATGAGCCAAAAAAGGTAGTAATTAGGCTCAAAAAATCCTCCGACCCTTCCGAACATATGGGAGAGGAGTGAATAAATAATGGACTGAATCGTCGGGCGATTTGAAGTTGTTTTGACACTCGGTTCAGCTCTAATTTTGAATTTTGGTTCAAACCAGGTCTGGTCCGGTTCAACTTGGTCTGGTCCGGTTCAACTAGGCTTGGTTCAACATTATAAAATGGGGTCTTTTTCTCCTCCTTAGGGCCGGCCCCCCTCTCTCCCCTATTTTTGGATTTCTCTTCCCTCGTGCATCCGTTCTTCCTCAAACTTCATATTTGTCTTAGATTCGTCCTTCCTTTTGATCTTCGTGGTTCGAGCCTCTTTCAAGATCTGATTTTTATTGGATCCACGAGCTTTTCCTCAGGTAAATCCTTCACAATTTTAGTATATTTCATGCTTAATTCAATTTATGAACTTGTGGGATTGCATGTGAGGGTTAGATTTATGATTTGGCGCCTCGAGCTCGTCTTTCAGGGGGGTAGAATTGCAATAAAAAGGGGAACTTTTTTTCTGGATCTGATCCCTTAATTTATTTTGCAGGTCACCATGTCTCGTATTGCGAGGGGTCAATCCTCTACCGCGTCGGCCGATGGCGCGCCTCCCTCTTATGCCGGTGAGCTGTTTTTTTTTGAAATTTACAAATTAGTCCATTTTTTCTTGGAAATTTACAAATT
>NC_033798.1:45201710-45220211 GCF_001876935.1 Asparagus officinalis
AGTGGCTTCATAAAACTGGTGGTGGTTTCATATATTTGCCGAAGATTCCTCGGCATCGTTCGTTGACTGAGCTCAGGCGTCAGGCTGTGACCCGGGAGATGTCGTGGCGCTTGACAGAGGAGCATGAGAGCATTCACTGTGGATACATCACTCATCAGGCAGCTCCTGGTTCGAGCAGGAGTCATATCACTGGATTGCATCCTGGAGTATTGGGGTTGGATGCACCGCCGCGTAACGAGCTTCTTGCCTCTGCTTCTACTTTGAAGAATCGTCTCGCTGCTTTAGGACGGGAGATGCCTGCGACACGCCACAGGTTTTATGGTTGGGTCCATTCTTTGGACAAGCTTTGGTGGACTCGCATGACGAAGTACGTCTTGAACCGATGGAGCGAGGAGTTGCACGCTTGTGGTCTATATGCAGCCGTTCTTGCCACCATGTATGGTTTGCCTGTTAGCGCGAAGCATTTCTTTGCTTTGTACGAGCTTTATACTCCAGATTCAAATACTTTTCTGACCCGGCAAGGGGAGTTGGGCTTGGCCCTCCATGAGATGCACAGGATTTCTGGTTTGCCCATGGGACAGATGCTGTATCAGGAATACTTTCCCTCCAACCATGAATTGAGTCAGCTGAAGGATCGCATGCCCGACCGCTATGAGACTTTATGGGACCTCACATGTCACTATCATATTGCTTTGGCGCAGTCTGAGCCTTTAGCGAAGAGGACTAAGTCATTCGTGAGTCTGAAGCAGTTTGCATGCTATTTGTTCAGAAATCTAGAGAGCAATTCCGGCGAGGCTATTTGCGAGCTGGAACCACTCACTCCTTTAGGGGTGAATAATCTATTGAAGAAGATTGGCGCTCATTCCTATACCATTAGTAGTCCTGAGAGTGGCTTTCCTGCAGGGACTAAGTTTAAATCATTCTTATGGCATGCGACCGCACCGATTCGACCGATGACCCTTCTTGCCGGTTACCTCACTATCTGGTTAAAGAAATGTGTGGTCCCATATCAGTCTAGTGATATCTTGCCATTGGAGGTGCTCTACCCAGCGGTTCAGCTTGCCTACAAAAAGGAACTTTCGCTTCTTCCGGTGATGATGGCTAACATTCATCGAGGGCTTCGATAGATTTTTAGTGCTTTTACACGGAAGGAAAGTGAATCGCCGGCTCAGATTCCTACTATTAAGGTGGAGCTTCCGTACACTTATTTGATGGCTTGGTTCGTCCTTCATCGTTCTGATATGATGTCAATACCGTATGCCACAGACCCCTCCGCTCCCCTACTACAGTTGTTTGAGAATGGCAAGTGGGAGGGGCGAGGATTCCCTGACGTCAGACAGCAGCTACAGGTCCACAAGTGTTGGGCGTTTTCCACTTGTTTTCCACAGTTCTCCGGCCGATACGGCGAGTGTCTGATTGATGAGGAAAAGCCGAGGGGGTATCGAACTCATTTAGACGTCGGCTGCTTTAACTGGCTGGTGAACATCAGGCCGGGTTATCTGACTTTCCGGGTGAGGAATCAGTGTTTCATAGAGCCATACCTACCCTGCCGATTCGCTCGCCAGTTTGGCTATGATCAGCTTTATGTCGGGAATCCACGTCAGCAGCTTCGGACCCACAGCGGTTTGGTGGACGGTCTTCGTGCATGGTTGTGGACCGTGACGGGCTGTACTGGTGTTAAGTTCAGTCTCCCGAGTGCTGAGCGACAGTTCAACCTCACCTTCTTAAGCTGCAAGTGGTTGTTAGCAGCTAATAAAACTATCCCCGTGAAGCCGATTGCAGAGCTAGAGGCTGAGGAGGCTTCTCAGGCTGATTCTCGTATGATTTGGGAAAATGCTTGGTCACAAAGGGCACGGCACAAGACTCGTCGGCTTTTCAGGCGGAGATCTTGAAGATTACGAGGACTGTTCTGAACGAGGTCAGTTACTTACTCTTTCCTTCTATCTTCCAGAATTATTAAACCTGACAATGGTTTGATGTTTCAGGGACCACAGCTGACCAAGATGAAGAGTTCCATCCTTCTTCCCAGGCGAGACCTTCGATTGTTGCTCCTGCCGCTAGGCGGAAGAGATTAGCCCGCAAGCCGCGTGCAGTTTCTTCTCGGCTCTATGTCCTCGTGAAGGGGTTGTTATCTGACGATGACCCTGAGAAGATTGTCATCTGCATAGAAGTCTGCTCCTTCTTCTCCTTCGTGAATGCTATGATTGGCAAACTCTTCCACGGCAGACTTTCCCTTCACCAGTTTAAGCCATTCCTTGATCTTAAAATAAATTCAATAAGGGATGCAGGATACTCGGATCTTGCGAAGGCTATAGTTGATGATCTTGACTGCCTAGAGCGTGAGCTTCAGATGTTTTGCGAGCTCCGGGATGCAGGCGCCTCTTCATTCATTGCTGCCGAGTTGGATACTCGCTTACAGACATGGCGCGATACTAGGATTCTTGCTGAGCTCGAGATTCAGGTGCAGCGGGACCGGGTAGATCGAGTTGAAGCTAACCTTGTTATTAGGTCGTCCTCACTCAACGAGCTTGATTCTTCCATTGCCTCTTGTGAGACCCAGATAGACTAGCTCCACAGAGAACTCCGTGAAAAAGAGGAGACTTTGAGTATTCTCCAGATGACGAAGATAGAGGATCAGCAAGCACATACTGCTTTATCTGATGAGCTGAAGTCCTTGAAGCAGAAGCTGGTCGAGACAGAGAAGGTCGTTGTGAAGACTTTAGCCGCGACTGAAGAATCCATCAGAGCCGAGTTGCAGGATGAGCTTAGGCAAGCTTACGATGAGAAGTTGTCTAAGTTTAGTCAGCAGATTTTTAGCCACGGGCTTGATGTATGATTTCGTTTGTTGAATACTTTGACTTTTGATTTTCTTAGTGAAACTGGTTTTTATCTTTATCTTTACTATGATTCCTCATTCCGTTTGAAATGATTGACCATAATACTCATAGGATTTTTGGCAAACCCTCAGCCATCAACGGGTTTGATAAGCCTTTACCGATTACCGTTTGAATCGGGCTAGCATGCGAATTATCTAAATCCGTTCTGCATGTAACGTTATGCTAAGAGAGTGAATTCTCTGAGACTTTGTGCTATGATGTCGAATACATAGACCTCGCCATTGTTACGGGAATAGGCTACCCGGCGACACGTGTTAGGTGTTGACTTTAGGATTTTTGGCCAACCCCCAGCCTTCAATGGATTTGATTAGTCTTTACCGACTACCGTTTGAGTCGGGCTAGCATGCGAATTGTCTAAATCCGTTCCGCATGTGACGTTATGCTAAGAGAATTAACGCTCTTAGTGCTACGATATTGAATACGTAGACTCCGTCTTTCTCACGGGAATAGACTACCCGACAACGTGTATTAGACGCTGATTTATCCCTACTTAGACTTCGGGATAAAATACTCCAGAATCGAATTCTGGTGTCTTTTTCCACGGAGAAAGACTAAACCGGCGGCGCGTGTTAGGCGTCGGCATATCCTTTCTTAGGATTTAGGATGAAATTCCCCATGCGTGTAAGGCACGGATTTCGGTGTTATTAATAATAACCTGCCACAATGTTGAATATGCGAACGAGTGTTCTTTTTAACGGTTAAGAACTGACCGATAGCGCGGGTTAAGCGCAGACTTATCCCTGCTTAGGTTTCAGGATAGAATACCCCAGAATCGAACTCTGGTGTCTTTTTCTACGGAAAAAGACTAAACCGGCAGCGCGTGTTAGGCGCAGACTTATCCCTACTTAGGATTCGGGATAAACTTCCTAGGATGTATCCTAGATTGATAAATTCTTGGAAAAGGTTGGTGTGGGAAAGGAAGAATTTTATATTCTATTTTCCGGTCTTCTATTAGGGTGAAGGCGAACCCAAATACAAGGAATGAAGAATTTTATATTCTATTCCTTGATTCTGGAAAGGAAGAATTTTATATTCTATTTCCAGCGAAAAAGAAACTAGAAGTGGGATCTCCACCCCGAGAATCTGGGAGATCTAGATAAACTTACCTTTTATAGGCTTAGTTATCTAATTGGAAGATGAGTTTTTTCGTTTATCGAAATGAAATTTCAACTTCGGTTATGACCATGAGAAGGCTTAACCAAAGAGAAAAAGAAGAGAGTTCTTTCGTTTATCGAAAGGGAACTCTGAACTGAAAGTGGACCTCTTGTTCATGGAAAGAATCAAGAGGGCCAGAAAGACATTTTTGGTAGACTCACTGTCAATTGAAATTGATCAGTGAGGGATTTTGGTGGTGAAAATGATTTTGGGTTATCCTCTAGAATATTAAGTGTAATATTCTTCAAGGAACTTCCCGGTAAATGAGTTATCCTGAATGTACTAGGGATAGTACTTTTTCAGGAACTTCCCATTTATTGGCATTAATTGCCTGGCGCCCTCTTGAGTAATCAGGCGATATGCGCCGTTTGAGTAGACTGTGTCTATCACAAACGATCCTTCCCATTTGGGTTCAAATTTACCTTTCTTCTTGGAGTTGAGGATTATCGGTCGGCGAGCAGCGAGGACCAGATCTCCTTCCTTGAAGCTTCTCTGTCGGACTCTTTTGTTAAAAGCCCTAGATATTCGGGCTTGATAAAACTCAATTTGTTGTTGAGCTTCCAAGCACTTTTCATCCAACCTCTCGAGTTCTTCGAGACGTTTTTGATGTTGTTCTTCTGTCGTCATCTCAGTCGCGAGGGCGATCCGAAGGGATGGGATTTGGATTTCCAATGGTAGCACAGCTTCACATCCGTATACCAACGAATATGGGGTAGCTCCTGTAGGTGTGCGTATGGTGGTACGATAAGCCCAGAGTGCTTCACCGAGTTTATCGTCCCAGTCTCGTTTATTGGTCTTCACGAGCTTTGACAGGATCTTAATGATCGTCTTGTTAAACGCCTCAGCTAATCCATTCGCAGCGGGATAATAAGCTGTTGACGAAACATCTTGAATTTTGAACTTGTCACAAAACCTGACGAAAGCGTTGCTTATGAACTGTGGACCGTTGTCATGAATGATCCGTCTTGGCACGCCGTGTCGGTATATGACATGATGCTTGATGAAATTGATGACGTTGTTCGTCTTCACTTCTCTAAGCGGAATCGCTTCAGCCCACTTTGAAAAGTAATCCGTGATTGCGAGAATGAATCGATCACCTTTGACTGAAGGGGGAAAAATAGGACCGACAATGTCCATACCCCATGTCTCGAACAGCCAAGACGTGGTTGATGTGTGCAACTGCTCTGGCGGTTGATGCATATAATTCGTATGTATCTGACAAGCGTGGCATTCTCGTGCGTGTTCGATTGCATCTCGAACCATCGTTGGCCAGAAATATCCCATTCTCCTGATGCGATCATACAGTTTGGGACCGGGCTGATGCGCACCACATTCTCCTTCGTGTGCTTCCTTAAGAACTTCTTCTGCTTCTTTGTTCGAAATGCATCGGAGTAATAAACCATCGTACCCTCTACGGTATAACGTATGGGTTTCGGTATTATAGAAGAATCTTGGTGCTCTTCGGCGGATTGATTCCCTTTCTTTTACATCCTCTGGCAAAATACCATATTAGACGTAGTTAATGATAGGGAAACGCCAATCTCGGGACTCAGACCCAATTTGAGTTGAATTCACCTCCTTGGCGTTTATGTTTCCGTCATCTTCCTCTTCAATATCCAGATCGTATATGGGTATGATCATCTTCCTCTTCAATATCCATATTGTATATGGGTATGCAGAGTTGATGCGTCCTTACTGTGACTAATAGTTCGGTTTCGGGAGGCTGCGCAAGTGATACCGCTAGTGCTGCCAGTGCATCCGCATAAGCGTTCTGGAGACGAGGGATGTATTCAATAAAGAATTCTTCAAAAGATTCTGCTATTTTGATGGTCTCCTGGTGGTACGGGATCAGGTCTTGGTTCCTGACTTCATACTCTCCACGGACTTGGTTGACTATCAATTGAGAATCCCCAAAAGCTTCGAGATATTCGACCCCCAGCTCCTTGGCAAAACTGAGTCCAATGAGAAGCGCGTTGTACTCAGCTACGTTATTGGAACACGGACTAGTCAGTGAATAAGCCCGAGACCCCGGAGGAAACTGTAGAACCTCCCAGGGTTATTACTCTATTAACTGCCCTTGAGGCACCATCAAAGTATAACTGCCATACTTGTTGGTGCGACGTAGTGTTAACCTCGTGGGTTTCATCCGGCAAATCATCATATACTTCTGCCGTATCCGTGGTCGGGTTTGCTGCCAAAAGATCGCAAATCGCTTGTCATTTGATCGACTTCTGTTGCTTGAAATGCAAATCGTATTGAGACAAGAGAAGGGCCCACTTCGCTAACCGCCAATTCATAGAGGCTGGTTGCGTCATAAATACCCGTACTGGATTAATATTAGAAATGATGTAAATCGTCTGTCCAACTAAATAATGCCGCATCTTTTGCATTGCGAATACCAAAGCGAGGCATTCTTTCTCAATCATCGGATATCGAGACTCAGCGCCTATCAAGGTCCGACTTAGGTAATAGACTGCCTGTTCGTGACCATTATCATCGTCTTGTGCTAGTAAGGCACTTATCGAGTGGTTCATCGCCTTGAGGTAAATCAAGAACGGTCTACCTGATTTTGGCGCGACGAGAACAGGAGGATTCGCCAGATATGTTTTAATATCTTCGAATGCTTTTTGGCAGGCGTCGTCCCAGATAAAAGACACCCCTTTCTTGTTTAGTTTAGAGAATGGTTGGCATTTCCGAGAAAGGTTTAAGATGAACCGCCGGATGTAAGCTAAACGCCCTTGCAATCCTCTGAGCTCTCTTAGATTTCTAGGAGGTTGCAGTTCGTGTATCGCCTTCACCTTATCAGGATCGATATGTATACCTTTAGTGGTAACGACGAATCCGAGGAATTTTCCGCTGGACATTCCAAGGAAGGATTTAGTGGGGTTCATCTTCAATTGATGACTTCGCATGAGATCGAACATCGTCTTCAAGTCCTTGATGTGATCTTCTTTGTTGCGGCTTTTTACAACCAAATCATCAACGTAGCATTCGACTGTTTTCCTGAGATGTTCTTGGAAAATCTTAGTCATTGCTCGTTGGTACGTGGCGCCTGCATTCTTTAGACCGAAATACATCACCGTGTAGCAAAAGACACCAAGGGGTGTTCTGAACGCTGTATGCTTCTCGTCATCTGGGTGCATTTTGATTTGGTTATATCCTGAAAAACCATCCATAAAAGACATTCTCTCAAATCCACATGTATTGTCGATAATGACATCTGTGATCGGGAGAGGAAAGTCATCTTTTGGACATGTCGTGTTCAGGTCTCTGAAGTCGATACAGATCCTGATTTTACCGTTCTTCTTCATGACTGGAACGATATTGGCTAGCCAGTCTGGATGTTGCTCTTCTCGGATAAATCCTGATTCGATCAACTTTTTAACCTCTGCCTCAATGGCTTCCATAATCTGCAGACGAAACCGTCTTTGCTGTTGTTTGACAGGTTTGGCATCCGGCTTGATATCGAGGCGGTGCATTGCCACATTGGGGTCGAGCCCTGGTATATCTTCATAGTTCCAAGCGAAGACGTCAATATACTCATTGATGAGAGCAATTAACTCCTCCTTATTTGGGGGAAGACTGTCGCTGATGAATATAGGCTTTGGGTTGGCCTCATCACCCATGTTAACTTGGACTATTTTATCTTCAGTGGGGGGTTCCCTCTGTTCGAACCTATCACCATACTGCATGTTCAGGTGATGAACCCACGACTCTTCCCATGTTGGCATTTGATCGTCGTCTTCCATTGTGGACGGATCAGCTGTAGCCATGTTCGCTATTAGGGCTTTGAAAGCTTCCCCCAGACTTGTATCGGAGTCCCATTCTGAGGCATCTGACGAATTTCCATTTTTGTATTGCCTAGATGATTGGTCATTAATTAACCAGCAGCATTCATCTTCTGAAGAAGATTCGTACCCTAACCCTCATCCGTATTTAAAATAATCATCAGGTTTCCCTTTTGGTAGATATACCGCTTTGGCTGGAGTACGAGGACCTCGATCGAAGTATAGACCTTCTCCTAGTGTGAAATCATATCCCTGCTTTTCCATGAGCTTGCGTGCTTCTGGACTATACTTAGATAAATGCCGACCAGGTTTGTCATCATCTTCATCTTCGCTTAAGAAATGATCTGGTAATGGGGAACTTTTCCCTTTACCGTAAATTATTTCCTTCGCGCCCTTTATTTTGTTCGGGATGATTCCGAAAGAATGCTGGAGGCGTTCCTTCGTTACATAGGACGATCGAAGCGGCGTATACAAATCAGGATTATCATACAACTCTTTTATCACATCATCAAGAGACAGGGAGTACTCTAAATCTTTATTTATTTCATTATTGGTAAGTTGCCAGTTACAACTGCCCTCTGACGTTTGTTCGTCGTCAAGGTTGATTACAAAGGGTACAATGTCGTTTAAAACATAACCTCCATTGTAATCAAATCCGGCTTCGGTATCAGCTTCTTCTCCGCTGTCCGTGCCATGGGCCGATGATTCAGTATCGGATTCGTTACCATAAAGGAGAGAATCAGTGAAATAATTCTCATACCCTTTGAATGGTTGCTTATCCGCGACCATCGTCCTAACCTTATTATCAGTGTTGACATACTTTAAACACTGATGGAGTGTGGAGGGAATTATAACGTTACTATGGATACAAGGCCGACCCAATAGTAAGTTATATGAAGTTTCAACATCGATCACATAACATGTGACTTCCGTCTTCAAATCCTCCATTTGACACTTTACCCGGATCTTACCCAAGGGTCTTGACCTGCTAGTGTTGAACCCATAGATAACAGTTCCTGTGGATGCCAACTTGCTAACTGGAATGCCAAGGAAGTGCATCAAGCGAAGCGGCATAATACTCACAGCAGAACCCGGATCCACTTGGATTCGGTTGACTTTACTGGAGCCGATGTACCCGATGAAGTATAGCGGTCGATCGTGGTTCAAATTCTTCGTCTGCATATCATCTTTGGTGAAAGTAATGCAGGGAAGGTTCTTAGTCGCTATGTTGCATTGTTGACTCAGCGGTTCTGGCTCTTCAGGCGCCGGCTTGATTTGAGTCAAAAACACCTCTGAATTGGCCAAAGCTTCTTGCAAGGCCTCCCTGGTTTCCTTGGACAACCGCATCAACTCATACAACGTTATCCGCACTGGAATGTTGGCTAGTTGAGCCATTATATCAAAGACTTGTGGAGTCTTCGAGCTTTCCGGTTTGTCTCTTCCAATTGGTCGACTGAAACGAGACTGCTTCGGATTCTGCCCCTCCTGCTCTTCGCCCGGTGTAGGACTCGTAATCACCCCCTTCTCCGTGAGAGTTTTGGCTGGTCCCCGTTTATTCACCCCCTGCTCACTAGGTGGTGGATAATTGTAGTGATACTCATTTCCGCTTCTAGTGGCGAAGACTTCTTGCTCTTCTTCGGAGAGCGGGAAAGTAGGAGCTTCATCGCCATCCTCCTCAAAGATTGCCGATGTAGCATTGCAGGACTTGCCTTTACCCTTTCTTCTCAAGGAAGTCGCCCACTGTTCGTCTTCAATGAGTGTAGGCATGTAAAATTGCTTATAAGTCCCTTGGCATAGCTCGCCGCGATGATTCGACAAACCATCGAGTGACGAGGCGACAAGGTCAACGAATCGCACGCGAGCAACGGAATGCATCCATTCGCGTGCGGAATCAAGCCAACGGTTCGGGGAGTCAACGAGTCATCCAAACAAGAGCGGACTCGGATGAATCACGACCGAATCAAGATAGGTTTCAGACTCGAACTCAGAAGTGGAGTTACTGCCAAATCAGGAATCCGACTTACTGCCAAATCAGGTCAACGAGTCAAGTCTGGATAAATCAACCATAGAACCGAATCATGGATAGAACCAAAAACGGAAAGCGACGGAACAACGCCTAAGGGGGCTCGGCTTAAGCCGAGCCACCCATAGGTGGCTCGGCCAAAGCCGAGAATCAACCATAGAACCGAATCACGGATAGAACCAAAAACGGAAAACGACGGAACAACGCCTAAGGGGGCTCGGCTTAAGCCGAGCCACCCATAGGTGGCTAAATAGGCCAAGGGTTGTTTATTTTCAAAGGTTGGACTTTTGAGAGCCGAAACTCTGCCGGATTGAAGATCGAGCTTAGAGTTTTGAAGACTTGAAGACTTGGACATCCAGATCTGATCCTCGGCGAGCATCCACGTCACAAAAGGCAGGAGTTCGAGAGAGGGGAAGAACAGATCTGAGATCTACACGAGATCACACTCCGGATCTAAGCTTGGTCTTAGATCCCGAGATCCGAGCGATTATTTCCTTAGTGAACTAATCCCTCCCGGCTATTATTCCCTTCGTGGAATAATACCCGTCAAATCGTGTAGATCCGACCGGATCTAGATCGCGCGGTGGTCCACGGATTAACCCCGGCGTTGGCAAAGAACCCACAAAAGCGAGCGACCGCAAAACAGGAGCTCGCGATTTGTTCACAAGGAGAAAGTTATAATTTTCTTTTATTTTCTTTGATTTCGTTTTAACCGGATCTAAAACAGACCGGATCTTTTGTAACCACAAAAAGTTGTTATTTTGAGATCACAATGACATCAATGAAGAAAACGATTTCCCCGCGAACAATCTGGCGACCACAGTGGGAGCCAACGGTCTCGCTGCCGAGACCGTCACGTCGCAGCCGCGGATTCCGATCCCGGTCGAGGAGGAGGTCGAGTATGAGTTCGACCAAGCCAAGTTCGAGGAGTACGTGTCCTCGTCCGGATCTACCTCCCCCCGCAAGTCCAAGAAGTTCTCCTCCAGGAGAAAAGCTCGTTGGTTTGAAGAAGTTCAGAACGCCAACGAAGCTCTCACCCCAGCTGACGCCAAAGTCGCGTCGGGTGAAGTTCTGCCGACCTCCAACCAGGTCAACCCAACTCCCGCCAACGCCTCCACTGTTGAAGGCGTTGTGACTCTCTCAAAGAGAGCCCGCCAGAGGCGTCGTCAACGCCTTGCGCAGCAACTCGCCAAGGCGATGGAGTCTACAGACGGATTCCGCTACAACGCGGATCTGAAGAACAGAAGAGGCAAACAGCCTCAACCACCAATGAACGGCGACTCCTCCAAGCCGCCAAAGAACGAATGGGTCCGCGTCAAACAGAACCGTTCGACACTTGAGGAGCGTATCCGCAAGCGCCGCGCGATGTCAGCACAGGCACGGGCTAAAGTCCAGGAAGCCCGTAGAAGACTGCAAAAGGAGGTGACGAAGAAGCCACCACCAACCCGCCAAGTCTGGAAGCCTAAGTCTGAAGTGGCGACTCAGGCCAAAAAGCAACCATCGCAGCCTTCTAAGCAAGGTCAAACTCCGGCGAATCAACCAAAGTCACCGTTAATTCCTATGGCTACTCCGGGAGATCATGCAGAATCATCCCGAAGGAGGAAGCCAGTTTTGGAGCGCCTCGGTCCAGTTCCCGACGAGAGAGGCAAAATTCCAGTTCACGAGCGTTTGGGCCCAATGAGGAAGCATTCCTATGGCTACTCCGGGAGATCATGCAGAATCATCCCGAAGGAGGAAGCCAGTTTTGGAGCGCCTCGGTCCAGTTCCCGACGAGAGAGGCAAAGTTCCAGTTCACGAGCGTTTGGGCCCAATGAAGAAGCCCAGAACGACTCAACACGTTGGGGGTCACCGTCACCTCCAGTATGACAAAGAGCTCAAGGCAACTGCGCGCACCAATTTGCGCATCGAAGTCCAAGAGCACACTGAAGACTCACGCCCACAAAGGCACGTTTCGAGGCGTGTAACTTTTGAAAGCCCAAAGAAGGCGATCCAACCTCAGATGGAAACATTATCATCTGATAGTGATAGTGTTATACCTGAGAAGTCGTGCCCGCACACGATAGGTTACTCCGACTGTCAAAATGACGAGTTGTACTATCGTGCTGGGGGTACGAATAGAACCAGGAAGAGGAGTCCCCGAGAACAGGAAATTCAATGCCCCTGTTCCAAACTCATTCGGGCGGTATTGTCTGAATGCAACTGCATCAAGGCGGTCCCCGAAAGAGTTTCAGTTTTTGAAAGACTCAGTGCGGAGACGCCAAAACCCAGGCCTAGGCGCTTTCAACGAAGAAGAAGGATGATTGAAGACGGAGAATTTCCGAGGGTCACCACCAACATGACCAGCAAGGGGACATCGGCACGGGATGATTTCGAGTCGATTCTGAGAGCCTCCCGGCCTAGAACCCGTCTGCAATCCGGAACCATCAAGCGAACAACCTACGGTAGGGTTCGGACAAGACTCCCTTCAGAGGATGAAGAATCTGATGCTGGCTTCGCTGTCGCCTCAGACAATATAGTATCCAGCGAAGGGCAACCCCGCGAATCACTGATGATAAGCGCGGAGCAAGTGGCCAAAATGCTTGAAGACGCCTTAGCTAAGCAGCAGGAAACCTTCAGGTTCGAAATGCAGATGGCCATGCAAAACATGAGAGAAATGCATGACCAACAAATCCAAGCATTGGCGAACCAACAAGGCGAGCAGAATCGTCGTAACCCGGTAGGCCAACAAGCGACGAATGCTCCAAAACAGAATTTCGTCCCACGGGGGAAAGGTAAGGCACATGCTAATGCAGTTGATGCTAATCAAACCTTTCAATTGCAACCTCAGCAACAGCAGCAGTAGCAACGAGCGCCACAACAATCGCAGTCACAATGGCAACAACGGCCTCAGAAGCAGAAGTCTTCAGAGCCAAGATTTCCCAAAGTGTACTCCTTCAAAGATGACGAAGTTCCCGGCATCTTTAAGTACTTGTTGGAGAACAACAAAATTCAGCTGCCAGCGATTGTGGATCAAGAAGGGGCTAGCAAAGTGACGGATCCGAGGTATTGTGCATACCATAGAGCGGTCCATCACCCTACGAAGTCATGCTACCACCTCAAGGACAAGATCCAGGCGTTAATCGACGTAGGGGTCATAACCCCGAAACCAGCCAAGAATGTTGGAGCAAACGCGGTGTCAATCAGTTTTGGATCGGTGCCCACAACATGGTTCGAGCCGAAACGCGTCACCAAGGTGGGAATGAAGACGGTGAATGATGACCCACATGGACAGCGCCAAAAAGGGCTTGTGCCACATACAGCCCCAAACGGTGAAATCCCCCAAATGGCGAAATCCTTTGGGTTCATCCAGATCTGATTGGAGATGAACAATGGGCCGGTTCGTCATCCGGGAGGAAGTCTAAAGGAAAAGGGAAATCTTGTTATGGAGTCTCTGCTATCCCAGGGGAAGATGACGAAAGAATCCCCACTTTTCCGCTCTCTGAAGAAGAACAAGAAGTTTTTGCGACCCGAAGCGGAAATGAGTATCACTACAACTATCCACCACCTAGTGAGCAGGGGGTGAATAAACGGGGACCAGCCAAAACTCTCACGGAGATGGGAGTGATTGCAAGTCCCACACCGGGTAAAGAAGCTCTACGACAACCGGTGAATAAACCAAAAGAGAAGAATCCCCAAGAGGTACAGAATCCGAAGCAGTCTCGTTTCAGTCGTCCAATTGGAAGAGACAAACCGGAAAGCTCGAAGACTCCGCAAGTCTTCGATATAATGGCTCAACTAGCCAATATTCCAGCACGGATAACGCTGTATGAATTGCTGCGGCTGTCCAAGGAAACTAGGGAGGCTTTGAAAGAAGCTTTAGCTAATTCAGAGGTGTTTCTGACTCAAGTCAAGCCGGTGCCTGAAAATCCAGAATCACTGAGTCAACAATGCAATATAGCGACAAAGAACCTTCCCTGCATTACTTTCACCAAAGAGGATATGCAGACGAAGAATTCGAACCATGATCGACCGCTATATTTCATCGGGTACATTGGCTCCAGCTTTCGTCGGATACATTGGCTCCAGCCAAGTCAACCGAATCCAAGTGGATCCGGGTTCTGCTGTGAGTATTATGCCGCTTCGATTGATGCATTTCCTCGGTATTCCAGTAAGCAAGTTGCCGTCCACAGGCACTGTTATCTATGGATTCAACACTAGTGGGTCAAGACCCTTGGGTAAGATCCGGGTAAAGTGTCAAATGGGGGATTTGAAGACAGAAGTCACGTGCTATGTGATCGATGCCGAGACTTCGTACAACTTACTATTGGGTCGACCTTGGATCCATAGTAATATTATAATTCCCTCTTTGAAGTATGTCGACACTGACAATGAGGTTAGGACGGTGGTCGCGGATAAGCAACCATTCAAGGGGTATGAGAATTATTTCACCGATTCTCTCCTTTATGGTAACGAATCCGATACTGAACCATCGGCCCAGGGCACAGACAGCGGAGAAGAAGCTGATTCTGAAGCCGGATTCGATTACGATGGTGGTTTTGTTTTAAATGACATTGTACCCTTTGTAATCAATCTTGACGATGAACAATCGTCAGATGGACGTTGTAACTGGCAACTTGCCGATATTGAAATAAAAGATGATTTAGAGTACCCCTTGTCTCTTGATGATGTGATAAAAGAGCTGTATGATAATCCTGAGTTGTATATGCCGATCCGATCGTCCTATGTAACAAAGGAACGCCTCCAGCATTCTTTCGGAACAACCATGGTCATCCCGAACAAAATAAGAGGCGCTAAAGAAGTGATTTACGGTAAAGGAAAAAGCTCTCCGTTACCAGATCATTTCCTAAGTGAAGACGAAGATGATGACAAACCTGGTCGACATCTATCTAAGTATAGTCCAGAAGCGCGCAAGCTCATGGAAAAACAGGGATACGATTTCACACTTGGAGAAGGTTTATACTTCGATCGAGGTCCTCGTACTCCAGCCAAAGCGGTATATGTACCAAAAGGGAGACCAGACGATTATTATTGTTCACGGGGAAAACTGTTGTCTTCTTCATTGAAATAATTGTCATCTTGGGTTACAAAAGATCCGGTCTTTTTTAGATCCGGTTACAATAAATCAGAAGAAAAAAGACGAGAGAGGAAAATTACAACTTTTCTTAATTTGTTTCGAACGATCCGCAGATTCCTGTTTTCGGTCTCTCGCTTTTGGTGGGTTCTTGCGACTGGGCCGGTTAATCCGTGGACCACCGCGGATCGTAGATCGCGGTCGGATCTACACGATTATAACGGGTATTCAACGAAGGGAATAATAGCCGGAGGATTTAGTCCACTAGGGACATATCGTCAGATCTTCGGATCTAAGACCAGCTTTAGTCCGTCGGATGTGATAATCGTGTAGGAATGCTCAGATCTGTTGTCTTGCCTTCCTTCTCTGAAATCCTTGCCTTTTCTGCCAGGTAGGTTGCTGCGCCGAGGACAATCTGTACGTGCAAGTCTTCAAAGCTTGGTTCATCTTGCATCCGGCCAGAGTTTTGGCTCTTGAAATCCACCAGCTGAAATGAATCATCTCTAGCTATTTATAGGCTCTGCAGACAGTGCCGCAACAGAGAACGTCGGGCCAACTTGTGGTGCGGCACTGGTGGGCGGCGAGCCACCTTGAGGTGGATCGGGCTTCTTGGCCAAGCAACTGAGGTGGCTCGCTGCGCGGCCACCTTTGAGGTGGCTCGGCCCGAGCCACCTAGGGTGGCTCGGTTTAGCGACCACTTGAGGCGGCTCGGTTTGGCCGAGCCCCTCTGGGTTTGACTGTTTTCCGTCGTTTTGTGTTGTCGTTTTCCGTTGATTGAGACTCTGATTTGTTGATCTGTTTTTGGCCAGTATCTGATTCCTATTAGCAGTAAATCCACTTCTGAGTTCAGCAGTCCGAAACTGATCTTGATTAATCGCTGATTCGTCCGATGTCGCTCTCGTTGGATGACTCGTTGATCTCCGTCAACTGCGTTAGCTATTGATTCTGCAGCGCGGGTGGATTCATTCGTTGTTCGCGGTGCGTTTGTCGATCTCGTCGCTATCGTTGGCGTTGGTTTGTGCCGAGCTGAGCTAGGGATTATGACAATTTTATACGCCTACAGATGCCCCCTCCAAGTATTTGCAGTTCGTTCTTTATAGAGGAGTCTGGAAATCTTTGGATTGCATCATTGCCCAACCTTCAGTCGTGTAACGGGACTTATGGAATTCTGTTCTTGATTCCTGTCATCCCTTCAGGTATTCGGTGCTTTGTCGAATTGTCTGTAAGGTTCGGTGCTGCATTTTGTTGACGTTTGTCGAATTTGACTTTTGAAGTTGATTCCTGATTTTAATGCTTTAGTCACCATCGATTGTTGCGTTGAGATCTTTGATTTGTACAGGCGTTTCGGCGTGTGTTGTCGAGTTATCCTTAAGGATATTTATTAGAAAATGTTCTCCAGAAATTTCACGCAAGATAGGGATAGTTTATACTCATATACCTTATTGGGTTTTTTGTGCCGCAAATGAGCTGACCGGCTTAAAAATGAGGCAAAAGGCAGTAAATCGGCTGCAAAAAATCCTCCGATCTCTGTCGCGAACATACGGGAGAGAATGAATAAATGATGGGCCTGAATGCGTTCGGTGCGATTTGAGTCGTTTCGCCTCGGTTGGCGCTTACAATTTAGGTTTGTTAGGACCCGGTCGGTTTTTGGTTCGGTTCAAACACCGATATCACCCTATTAAATAAGGGTCTTTTTTATTTCTTTTTTTTCTTTAAGCCTAGGCGCGCCCCGCCTCTTGCGCTCTTTTTTGCTTTCTTTTCCCTCAGATGTGTCGGATCTCCTTAAAAACTTGATATTTCGTCTTAGATCTAGTATTTTTGATGCCTTAACTGAAAAGCTCCCTCTACGACTTCATTTGTTTTTGAATTTCTCTGCGGCCCTCGGCGTGTGTGTTCGAGCACTTTCGAGATCTATTTTTTTTGGGTCTTGAAGCTTCCCCTCAGGTATAATCTTCAGTATTTAGCATTTTTATCTTAATTTAACTTATGGAAGCTCGTGGGATCAGGTGAGGGTTCGGATTATAATTTGGGTGCTCAGCTTATCTTTGGGGATAAAATAGTGCTTCGCTTTCTTCTAGATCTGACTCTTTTGATTGTATTTAGTGTAGTATCAGATTATGTCTCGTATTGCGATGAGGTTCAATCTCGACTGTGCGGCTGATGACGCGCTTCTTCATAATGTTGGTGAGTACTTTTTTTTGGCTATTCGCAAATTTACAATTTAGTCCTCTTTTTTCTGGATATTCGCAAATTGCGTCCCTTTTATCCCGTGTGTTCTGCCTTGGTGAGGCAACGCGGGAAAAGCTTGATTCTCCTGGTGGGATGCGCGTTTAGAAGACGGAAGTTTTACAAATTAGCCTCTTTTCTGAAAATTTGCAAATAGTCCTTTTACGCCGCATTTTTGTTTCCTGGTGGAGCCATCGCTCGGAAAAGCCTTGATTCTCTTGGTGGGAATCGACGCTTTAAGGATGGGGTTTTTCGTTGCAAACACACGTCATAATAAAGTGGGCGTTTGGACGCCTGCATCGTGCTTTATAGGCAAGGGATATATTGTCGATTACGCCTATTTTATAAATGCGCATGTGGCCAATCATCCTCGCCCTTGTATAGGTAATGACTCTATCTTACCAATTTGTAAGAATGAGTTCAAGTCTCTTTTATATCTGAAAATTAACAACACTTACGATTGTTTTGCAGTGGATACTTCCGGCAGCCTTTTCATCGCTAAAGGTGAATGGACAGTTGGTGACGAATATTTTCGACGTCTGATGACTTTTCGCCCATTCCGCTTATTCTCAGTTTTGGTCCGGGCAGTCGCTGGAATGTGCCCAATGTGAGGAGGGTTGGACATCGAGCCCTGTCGCAGCTGATTACAGATGCGGCCTCTGCGTGAGGATGCCGTTCGCGTTCAGTCTCCAGGAAGAGCTGACTTTTGTTTGGCGACTCTACCAGAGATCCCGAGAGCAGCACTTATTGAGCTGACGCAGTGGCTTTAAAGACTGGCAAGTCGTTTGCATGTATTTAGCCGAAGATTTCCTCGACAGTCGTCTTTGACTGAGCTCTAGGGCGGCTCAGCTGTGAAAGGGAGATGTCGTGGCCTTTGGACAGAAGGAGCATGAGAGGTCCATGGCGGCTATATTACTCATCAGGCAATTCTGGTTCGGACGGATAACTTGTTGGAACTGCGTCCTGGTACTGGACTAGATACTCGCGGCTCGTAACGTTCTCGGCCTCTGCCTCTACCTTGAGGATCGCCTTGCTAACTTAAGACGGGGAGATGCCCGCACCGGCCACGTTCTATGTTGGGTCCTTCTTTGGACCAGTTTTGTAGGGGCTCGCTATGACGAAGTACGCCTCTTGGAGTCGATGGAGGCGAGAGTTACATGTTGCGGTCTTTATGAGCCAGTTCGGGCCACCATTGCATGGTTTGTCCTCAGCGCAAGAAGCATTTTTTGCCCTATGCGAGCTTATAATCCAGTATTCAGACCACTTTTCTGACCAGGTACGGAGGTTGGGCTTGGGCTCTTCACGAGATGCGCAACAAAATTTCTGGCTTGACCCATGGGA
>NC_033798.1:45221211-45231330 GCF_001876935.1 Asparagus officinalis
GGTGCATGGTAGGTTTGACATCTCTGGGTTCACCTTGGACTGCAGCCATGAGTGAAAATAGGGGCGTCACAGTTGGTATCAGAGCTCTAGTTTTAGTATACTTAGGATCATCCTATGTCGAGTCATGGAGCTAGGATAGAGTTTCTTAGGATTCATGTATAGAGTCCGTAAGGATTTCCTAGTATGAGTGAGGACGATATATGCGTATATCTCAAAAATTGAGAAATTTTTTATGACAACTATTTTATGTTGATTGAAGGTATTTGCGTGAATACTATGTGTTATGAATTCGTATTGTGATACGTTATATATATATGTATTTTTGCTATTTCACTTACTGTGAAAATTAAGCTCTCCTTTTGATATTATAAATATCAAAACGAGGATGTGGTCGAGGTAAAACTCGTACCTGGAGAGCTGGGCATGCAGAGCCGAGCCACAGCAAACTCCACAATATTTGATCGACTTTATGGTGCCGTTAGCAGCAAAATCGTACAACAATCAAGGAGCAAGAAGTGTATCCGTTCCTGTCAGCAACACCACTTTCAAGAGATTCACCACCGATTGTACCCATCATGGAAGTAAAGATGAAATACCAATGAGTACACCACCACCATAATCAGTTGTTGATAGAGCCGCAGAGCAGGAGATTTAACTCTGAAAGGATAAGAAAAATATCAGACAGTATGAGCACCAAAATTTCAAGGCACACCAGTTTCAATTGCAACCTATAAGGAAAAGAGTATATGAAAGTTTCTTGAACATCGGCTAGGAACCAAGCAGAAGTCAAATATATATTCAGCATTGAGGACCATCGCTGGAGGATAGCAACAACATCTAGATTTTTGACGAGACAGCAATTATCACCTATTTGGGAGAATTTAGGTTATTTCTTCATCAAACAATTAGCGCTAGTCTAAGTAAAGCAGGGAGATATACCCATAGTGAAGAAAGAAATCAAAATCCAGAATAGTGACAATGACAATGGTAAGAGAACCATTACGGAAATCTAGAGAAACCTAACAACGGGAGAATGATTTTATCCCAGCAACAAGGACAAGATAAGAAAGGAGCACAATGTGATTAGAGAGCGCCGGAGTAGCGCAGAGATTCAGAGAAACATGTTACAATCACAACAAGGTCAAACAAATAGCAAAAGACTTGTAGCAGTTCACAGCAGGAAGCTAGCATGATAAAGGTCACAGTCGGCAATCTCAGAATCGTAATTTCGGCCAGCAATGAGGAAATATAAGTACTATTTGTTAATCCGAAGATTTAGGGGCTAGCAGGCCAGATTTGCATTATCCAGGAGATTTGCACTATCCAACAAAGTCTATTCAGCTGTACCGCATGATCAGGGTACGTGCGGAGCTTTATTCGTGATTTCATTTTCAGTTCGGATCTAGTTTGATTTATAAAATTCGTTTATCTCTTATCCTTCGTACCTTTGTTGATGGGTGTTAGCTTGTGGCATTCCTTAGATTTTCCATTGTCAGTGCCTACCCCTCTAGGGGGTGTCTCTTCCATCTGTAGGAGATGTGTCATCAAATTAGATGAGTCTGAGTTAGACATCAAGTTGATCGTGTTGTCGATGTTAAATTTTTGGTACAGATTGGTTATCTTCCTACCATGATAGTATTGACTGCTTTGCGTAGACGGTCAATTTTCGAGCGTCCGATGGGTCCGAGATGATTGTAGCAACCTCCTAGGGCAACCGTTTTGCGAAGTCATTTCTGGCATACATCGAGGAGGTGATGTGATGGGATCAAGGTATTGATTTATTAGAGACTAGAGTCATCTCAGAGTATCAGGATGTCTTTCAGGACATACCTGGATTACCTCCTGTGTGAGAGGTTGAGTTCTGTATTGAGTTGCAGCCAGGCACAGCCCCGATATCCCGCGCACCCTATCACATAGCACCAGCTAAGATGAGGGAGCTTCAGACCTAGTTGGACGAGTTGTTAGCTCAGGGTTTTATTCATCGGAGTCATTCTCCGTGGGGAGTGCTAGTTCTCTTCGTGAAGAAGAAGGATGGCAGTATGCGTTTGTGTATTGATTATAAAGAGTTGAACAAGGTCACTATCCGGAATAGGTACCCATTACCTAGGATTTATGACTTGTTCGATCAGCTACGCAAAGCGCATGTTTCTCGAAGGCTGATCTTCGTTTTGGGTTATTGTAGTTGCGAGTTCAGGAGAGGGATTTTCCCAAAGCCGTGTTTTCCTGATTCGATATGAATCTTTTGAGTTTCTGGTCATACCATTTGGGTTGACCAATGCACCCGCTGTATTCATGGATTTGATGAACCGGGTTTTTCGTCCCTTCTTGGATCAGTTCGTGATAGTTTTTATCGATGACATCCTCATTTATTCGAGATCGGAGGTAGAGCACGAGCAGCATCTCCGCTTAGCTTTGCAGACTCTACAGGAGCATCAGTTATATGTTAAGTTCAGCGAATGTGAGTTTTAACTTTCAGAAATCAGATTTCTCGGTCACATAATCGGCAGAAAGTGCATAACAATAGATCCGGCTAAGATTTCAGCAATTCTTGATTTGGAATCCGCCGAAGATGGAGATAGAGATTCATAGCTTTTTGGGTTTAGCCGATTATTAGTGGAAGTTTATCTAGGACTTCTCGAAGATTTCGACACTACTTACACGCCTTACGAAGAATGGTGTATAGTTCATTTAGAGCATGGAGTACTAGAAGGCCTTTGATTCCTTGAAGGCTAAATTGTCTACATCGCTAGTTTTAACTATTCCGAGCAACGATAGGATATTTGTGGTCTACACAAATACATCATTGGCAGAGTTAGGAGACGTTTTGATGCAGACTCAGAGAGTAGTAACATATGTCTCGCAGCAATTGAGAGTACATGAGCAAATCTATTTCCACTTATGACTTGGAGTTAGCAGCAGTGGTATTTGCACTGAAGTCATGGAGACTTTACTTATATGAAGTATAATTTGAATTATTCACAGACATCAGAGTCTTAAGTATCTTTTCTCTCAGAAGGAACTTAACCAGAGACAAAGGAGGTGAATTGAGTTCATTAAGGATTATGAGTTCGTGATTCAGTATCATCCGGGGAGGGCGAATGTCATAGCAGACACATTGTGTAGGAAGCGTCGTCACAGGATTACAGCTTTGAGATGCTCGTTATACTGAGAACTCCACACACTTAGCCAGTATGAATTTAGACCGGAGATTGGTGGGAGCAATGTATTTTTGGGAGCTTTATCTATACAGCCATCTTGGAGTGACAGAGTGGTCAGAGCTCAGTTGGACGACTCTTAGATTCAAGCCCGAAAGAGAGAGATTTCCAAAGAGCCAGAGGCTGATTGGACCGTTGGAGCAGATAGAGGACTTCGGATGAAGGGCCGATTAGTAATATCAGCTAATGCTCAGCTGAAGAAGGATTTATTCGACGAAGCGCATCGTACCAGGTATACAGTGCATCTAGGCACAACGAAGATGTACAAGGATCTGAAGAGACATTTTTGATGGAGTGATATGCGTAGGAAGATTTCAGAGTATGTAGCTAAGTATCTTACCTGTCAGTGAGTAAAGACGGAACATCAGAGACCAACAGGAACACATCAGCCTTTACCCATTTCGGAGTAGAAGTGGGCGGACATTTCTATGGACTTTATTGTTGGGTCATCGAAGTCGAAGAAAGAGAATGATTCCGTTTGGGGTGATAGTTGATAGACTGATAAAGTCAACACATTTTATTCTAGGGAGGATATTTATTCAGGAGACTATTCAACTTCGTGGAGTTCCAGATACGATAGTATCAAATTGAGATGGATTGTCAGACGGAGAGAGTAAATCAGATGTTGGAAAACAAATTTGCGGGCTTGTGTTATTTGATTTTCAAGATAGCTGGGAGGATCATATATCATTGATAGAGTTCGTTTAGAACAATAATTATCAAGTGACAATCAGTATGACCCCGTATGAAGTATCGTACGGGAGGCCGTACAGATCGCCTATATGTTGGGTAGAGTCGGAGAAGAGTTTAATACTTGGGCCAGAGCTTATGAGAGAGATTACTGAGGAAGTAACATTGACCAGAGATCAGATTATAGCCGTTTAGAGTCGGCAAAAGAGCTATGCTAATAAGAGATGAAAACCCTTGGAGTTTCAGATTAGAGATTTGATTAGGCTGAAGGTATCGCATGTGAAAGGTGTTTAGCAATTCGGGAGACAAAAAAAGCTTACGCCGAGATACATTGGACCGTATCAGATTTTGGAAAGCATTGAAGCTGTGTCATACAGACTAGATCTTCCAGCATCAATGTCTAGTATACACAATGCATTTCATGTTTCTATGCTTAGGAAGCACTTTCATGATGTAGAGCAGTAGCGAATGATGAACACACTGAAGATTTAGCTTTAGAATGATCTGACTACAATTGAAATCCAAGTTGTATGCTTGCTAGGGAAGACAAGAAATTTAGAAACAAGATGTTTTTCCTTTGTAGCAATTCAGTGAAACCGGAAAGGAGTTGAGGAGGTTCTTAGGAGCGCGAGGAGGGTATACATCATGACTACCCACACCTGTTTGATCTAGTAAATTAAATTTTTGTATGACTTGTTTATGGCTTATGGTTGCATGTATGGCGATGTTTATACTTAACACTAAAATGAGAGTATTACCACTTATCTCCTAAGTACTTGGAACATATGGTATATATAAGAGTATTACCACTTATCTCCTAAGTACTTGGAACATATGGTATATATATGAGGGGTTCCTTGTTTGGAATTTTCACTCGATGTACTTGTTCCATTTAGTTAGGTGTTAAGTGGGGGTATTTACATTTTAGATGGTTAAGTGTAGACATCGAAGATGATTTTCGGGAGTGCAAATATGTTATGTCGCGCGACTTCCTGCACCTATTGGGGAAGGATATTTCTGCTTAATTCTTAATCTTTTGGAACACATAGTATGTATATGGGGGTTCCTTGTTTGGATTTTTCGCCCGACATACTAGATCCATTCGATTAAGGGTTAAGTGGGAATATAGTCATCCTGGATTGTTAAATATAAATATCCCTATATGCTTATCAAGAGTAAATATTCTGAGATGTTTATGTTTACGGGTTAAATTAGACCCTCTACGTGCTTTTCTAGTATTATTATTTGCTTAAGTATGATTTCTGAATTTCGAGGACGGAATTCTTTTAAGGGGGGAAGAATGTAAAACCCCAAAAAATTTGAATATTTTATGATAAATAATAATAAATATGTTATATATTTATAAATAACATATTATGATGTTTGAGTATGCTAGGAATTGGTTTGAGATCAATTCAATGTATATATGTATATATATAAGAGCAAATGCAAAATTCATGCTCGATGTATAAATCTAGAAATTTATGACCAGTGAAGAGATTTTTTTTTCTTATAGATTTAGTTGGAATTTAGAAAAATATAAAAGAAAAAAGTTGTAGGTATCTTCAAGATCTTTCCAACAAGTCTTAGATCACCTCATTCTGAGGTTGGATGTGAAAGTTATGGCCAAAATACTGAAGGTTATTTTTCTAGTCAGATTAGGATTCCTGGTTCGGGTCAAACGGGTTTATTTTGGGTTGCATATATATAAACATGTGTTTTCACAAAAATTAATATCCTTACATCAGAGTTTTAAACCCTAACAGCCCCTCTTCCTCTCTCTGAATCCCTAGCCCTAAAGTTGAGAATTTAGAGAGTTTTGTGAAGCAAATATCGACACGAGGGCGAGATCATCAACGTGTAGCAAGGGGAAAACGGCTTGGTTGTACTTCTTTTTGGTTGCTGGTTATTTCAGAAGCTTAGAACGACGTCTAAGGAAAGATTATCTTCATCCAAACCCTTCCCCATAGTTAAATAACTAGTTAGATGTTTAATATGATGTTGAATATGTGTTTTCATGCTTGAATCTTAACATGATGTGATAAAAGTTAAATTTTTAATGTTAAAACATTGTGATAAAAGTTAAATTTTTAATGTTAAAACATAAACCAATGCTAGATTAGTAATTTTTTTTCTTGCTATTTATGATAGTATCATGATTATGATCATTAGGGTTTTTCATAATTTCATTTATATATGAGAAATTTAAGAGATGTACTAAATAAATATTTTCTGCAGAAAACTGTAGCAATTGTATCATGTTTATCTGAGATTTTGAAATAGAAAATAAACTCCAAATTTAACCAAACCATTTCCAAATGAAATATATATGTATCTAGTTTCTAAAACAAAAGACTAATCTTAAAAATCATTTGTATAGAGAAAGATATGTTATATTTACTAACAACATGTCCTGCAGGAAAACGGATGCATATATATAATGTTTAACTGGAGATTTGGAATAACAAATGAACTCCAATCTGAACCAAACTTATGTCATGTGAAAGATGTGTGAGTCTAGTTTTCAAAACAGAAACCATTGGTAAAAATAGTTTTCCTAGAGAAAGATATGCTTGTTTTACTAACAGATATCACGTCTGTTTTTCCTGCTCGTTTTGTGGAGCTGTGTTGCGCCGTTTTGAGGTGCGTTCGCGGAGTTTTGAGCCACTTGATGTTACATGTTTAGTCATGAATATGTTATGTTATATATTTAAGAATCCCAAGGGGATTATGATAAATTTTATTTTGGTCATATTTGAATTAGATATAGTTCATATACATGTTGGATGTCGTTGATGAGCACAGCTCAGTACTATATGGGATAGTGCGTCGACATACCAAATATACATGGTTTATACATGAGCTGAATGTTATTGATGAGCACAGCTTAGTACTATATGGGATAGTGCGTCGACATACCTGAGATACAAAGATTTATATGAGGTGGATATCGTTGATGAGCTTAGTTCAGTACTACATGAGGTAGTGCGTCGATATTCCATTTGTATAGGCCATTGAGTCGGATTTTAGGAGGCTTGATCTAGCCGTCCGTCCCGCACTAGGGTACGATAAGGCTCGTGAGCCGTATTTCTAGGATGCCTATTTGGTAGTCCGTCCCGCACTCATGTTATGCACTGAGATCGTGATGAGACTAATGAGCCGTGTACACAGTTCAGTATACCTACAGGGTAGTCCGTTGCACTGACACAATTACTTGATAGCTTAAGTATGGTAGATACCGATTATGAATACGACCTATCATTAAACTATATGACTGAGATATGTTATTTTTGAAAGTATACAAAATTATGTGTTAGTATTTTATTCTATCTCTCCAGTGATAGTGGAAGATATTATAAATACGATATGTTGATATCTTATTTCTTTTAATGTCTTTTTACTTCTTAGTTGGAATCAATGATTAGAGATTCACAACTTGAGACTTATGGTATATACATGAGGGTTTCCTTGTTTGGATTATTTCGCTCGACGTACCAGTCTCGTGTTATGGATTTCTAATTATTGGTTTCATTAGATTGTCTTTTCTTAGTTCGGTATTAATGTTTAGATATCTACAATTTGAGACTTATGGTATATACATAAGGGTTTCCTTGTTTGGATTATTTTACTCGACGTACTACATCTCGTGTTGTAGGTTTCTAAATGTTAATCCCACTTAGATACGAGGAAAATGAATCTAGGTAGACTATGCTTAATAAATAGATCCTTCATTCCACCTAGTAGTCCTTTCCTTGGGGGCGGATGGAGGTAATCTTGTTGTAGCGCTCTGACACACTTGTTGTTGTTTTTTTTCTTTTAAAAATACCCTTTCAGGTAGCTCGGAGTTCCGGAGAGCCGCAGGATGACAGAGTTCTTGTATAGTCGCCGTCCAGAGAGATTTATTAGAGGTTCCACTGTAGTTTTAAATTTTATTCAGAGTTTATTTCCGTTTTGTAAAGGCAATGAGCCTTAGTTCGACTTTCCGTTTTGATTCATGTTGAGACATCGTATGTTATTGCAGACTCCAAACGTATTTCAGTTTATTTTCAGTTGAGACATGACCTTATTTATGAGATATCATCCTCTTTATCATGTCTATTATTGTCGTTCTACTTCTTTGCCTGTTTTGTACCTACGCTTTTATTTGACCCCACTAGAGGATATTACTGTGATTGGTGAAACTTGTTGTTGCACAGTGTGGGTGCATGGCAGGTTTGACATCTCTGGGTTCACCTTGGACTGCAGCCATGAGTGAAAACAGGGGCGTCACATACAACCTTGTTAAAACCAGGGGCGTCACAATTGATATCAGAGCTCTAGTTCCAGTATCCTTAGAATCATCCCGTGTCGAGTCGTGGAGTTAGAGTAGAGTTTCTTAAGATTCATGTATATAGTCAACTAGAAATTTCTAGAATAAGTGAGGACATTATATACGCGTATTCAAAAATTACGAATACTTTTTTTGTGAGACTAGTATTAATTGATATTAAAAGTATTTGTGTGAATGATATATGATACAAATTTCTTATCTTTACGAATTCCATATACGTTTCATTCGAGGACTTATAAACTTTCTTCTATATGCTTAGATGGCCGGACGTGGTAGACCTCGTACCCGGAGAACTGGTTAGGCAGAACCACACCATGCTCCACCAGAGCTGTAGCAGGCTCCACCCGAGTTGCAGCAGGCTTCCCAATATTGATAGACCTGATGGCTCCCATAGCCGTTAGGATGGCAGCACTTGAGGAGCTTATGATGAATTACATCACATCACCACCACCAGTAGTTCCACCACCGGTGATACCAGCTATTCCTGTTGAAGAAAATTTCTCGAAAGACACACCCGTACCCACCCCACAGGTAGTTGCTGATAAAACCACAGAGCATGAGGCTTGGCTCCGCTTAGTAGAAAGATACCAGAAGATGAGGGCACCGGAGTTTCAGGGATTATCAGATTCTCTTGCGGCACAAAAGTGGAAGGAAGATGTTGGTGTTAGACCTTAGAAGGGGGGGGGGTGATTAGGGTCTTATGCTAATCTAATCCGATTTTATACTAATTAAAATTAATTAATAAATTATTCTTACAAGATAGATATACAAACAATATGAACAAAATGATATATCCTAGCAATGAGATATACTATGAGATATATGTAAAGATATATAAATATCACAAGGGTAAACCAACTAAACTAGGTAGTGGGCAATATCAACAAGCAATAGACAAATGTGATATAAGATATGAACACAAAGATAAGTGCACCAATGCAAACATAAACAAACGATATGATCACGGAGTTCGGTTCCCACGACCTACGTCTCCGCTCCTCACCTCGAGGAGATCTCCACTATCACAATCGAGTTTTCTACGCTAATCCGAATAACGTTTACACCTCACACTCGGTTTTTTAGCTAACCGAAAACTTTACAACACTCACAATGTATACACACTAACTATCACCTCAAGTGTTGGTCTCTAGCCCGTGTCTTCCTCAAGTGTTAGGAATTACAACCTCTCTCAAGGCATTACCACCTACCCCACTCCTCTTAGGACGACCCTGTCTCTCACCACACACTCCTCTCGGTGTACTAGTGTTACACGAGGTGATCTTACAAATTAAGCACAAATACAACAATGGTTGCTCTCTATAATGGACGAGAACTCGATTAAGCTCACACTCTATGTCACAAACCCACAACCCAAATTATATAATAAATGTAAATACAATAAGCTCAATGGTTGTGTGTGAACAAAGAGATTTAATAAATCAAAACTAAACTCAATATAATTCTAGCTTAATAACAATGATAATCAAATATATAAAAGAGCTAGAAATAGAGTTTAGAAAACTTCTCAATGAATCAAGAGATAGAGGGAGAATAGTTGAATGCTCAAACTCCAATAGATGATCTCCTCAAGCTCTTGTGGAATTGATTTCACAAACTCAAACACACAAATGCTTAAAAGCTTTTTAAACACACTTAAATAAATCTTAAACCCTTATTTAAAACTCTTTAAACTTGTTTAAAACATTTTCTTAGTCAGTCATGAAAGATGAGAACAAGGGGTATTTATAACAACCCAAAACTTCAGCCAAAACGCAAGCAAAATGACCAAAAAACCAAATCCCACAAGATTTGGAAAGTGCAGAAATATAGCCGTTATTGATCGGCGGTCGACCACAGAGCCACTGGCGGTCGACCGAGAGCTAA
>NC_033798.1:45231340-45301040 GCF_001876935.1 Asparagus officinalis
GCTGAAAAAGTCGCGGTCGACCGCCGAGCCACCTCCGGTCGACCGCGAGAATTTCTGAAAAATTCTTAAACTTTCTAGAAAAATGACAATCGACCGCAGCGCCAAGGGCGGTCGACCACTATCTAATAAAAAATAGATGTAGTCTCTGGATGAAGTGCGGTCGACCGTAGCGCCAAGGCCGGTCGACCGTGAACTGATATTTTCAGATATCCAGGTTTTAAAACAGTTTTCTGATTTAAAAACCCTGTTTAAAAATATCAAACAAATTCAGAAAAATGTAAAACTTTAGAAAATGATTGTAGACATGATAATACATATGCTACAAAAACTGGTTTTCAAAAATCATCTCCCAAATGAGAAATCTCCTCATTTTACAAAATAGTCCAAAACATGTAAATGAAAAAACACTTCTTTTTGACATTGGACATA
The DNA here is from genome assembly GCF_001876935.1 of Asparagus officinalis. Lineage (NCBI taxonomy): Eukaryota > Viridiplantae > Streptophyta > Magnoliopsida > Asparagales > Asparagaceae > Asparagus > Asparagus officinalis. Next base: position 45,231,770 of record NC_033798.1, read on the forward strand.
AACCATGTTTTGAAACTCTATAAACTGATTTTATAGACTTAAGGAAAGATATAAACTATTGTTATGAAGTCTATAAATAATGAATATAATATTTTCACAAATACAATAGAATATGAAATATATGAGTATGTATATGAATATATATTTGTTTCATATCTATGAAATTAAACCAAAACACAATAATAAATATGAACTATGTAATCTCGTATTTATAAACATGAAAACTCAGAACTATGTATGTATATATATATATAACTACATATATACATAGAAATATATATTTATTATGATAACTACATATAGCATAGAAACCCAAAAACTAAAATGTATACTATATATAACTATATATACTATAATACTATATATATACATATAACTACTATATAGGTATATCTATAGCTAGTTATAATATATAATGAAAACCAAACTTGTGTTTGTATATATATATAGAGCTATATATGACTACATGAAACTAATATAATGCGTGTGAATAATATGAGTTGAGCTTGAAAGTACCAACACACATAATATACCTAAACTAATGTTAGCCCGTACTTGGATCCTTTTTGTTAGACCCTAGAGGGGGGTGATTAGGGTCTTATGCTAATCTAATCCGATTAAATGCCAATTAAAACTAATTATGTTGATCAATATGTTCTTGCAAGAGATAGATATGAACAATAAGAACAATAAGAATATGCACAAATAAAATATGAGACAAGCAAAACACAAACACACGATATGTTTACGAGGTTCGGTCCCCACGACCTACGTCCCCGCTCCTCACCTCGAGGAGATATCTACTATCACAATCCGGTTTGGAAGCCGGAACTTCTACACACTCGGTTTACAAGTTCACCGAAAACTCTCACACTACACAATCACTCAACAATCACACTTTACACACTAAGTGTAGGAACCTAGCCCGTGTCCTCCTCCTTAAGTGCTCGATTACAACCTCTCCCTAGGTTCGTCAATCGACACCACTCCTATTGGATTTGACCTCGTCTCTCTCGCCTCACACTTCTCTCGGTGTACAAGTGTATTACAAGTGATTCTCATAATTAAAAGTTAAATACAATGATTTGTTCTCAATTAACAAGTGAGAACTCAATGAAGCTCACACTCACTAAATCACACCCCACAACCCACAATATATAATATGAACATATCAAGCTCAATAAGTGTGTGTGGTAATAGTAAATGAAACTAAATAACTCAAAGAATATAGCTAATCAAATGAAAGTGAAATAATAAGCTATATGGAAAGAGTTTAGAAAAACTTCTCAATGAACAAGAGGAGTTGAAGAAATGATGATCCCAATAGGATGTGAAAGCCTCTTCTTCTTGTAGAAAAATTTCTCTTGAAAACTGATTAACGAAACAACTCTTAAACATCTCTTAAACGCGATTAATATCTTGCTAAACAACAAACTTAGATTTCTTGGTTCTTAAGAGGAAAAGCAGCAATGGGGTATATATAGCACCCCAATACAACAGCTAGAAATAAGTAAAAGACCAAAGAGCCCATTTGAAAAACTAGCCGTTATGCTCATTCTGACAACTCGGCGGGCGACCCGGCCCGGCCGGTCGACCGCTTAGCTCAAAAACCTCAGAAGACCGAAAGAAAATTTCGGTCGACCGATGGAAATTCCGGTCGACCGAAAAACTCTCTGGAAATTTTCTCAGAAAAAGAACAACTGTCGGTCGACCGTACCGGTCGACCGAAAACTGATATATGCAAAATTGACAGGTTTTGGGCAGTTTTGAAAATTCGTTAAAAATATCAAATCACATCCAAAAATAGTAAAACTTTGGGAAAAGTTTCTAAATGATGAAATAAACATTTTTGAAAAGGAATTTTTGGAAAAACAATTTTCGTTTGTGAAAACTACCTGTTTTTTGAAAAATGCTTAGAAAACCTGTATTTTTATAAAAGTGAAAGTTGATATAGGACTTGTAAATACTCATATATATATTGTACATGTTTTATATGTATATAATGAAGTACGAAAGAGCTGTAAACATGAGATAAAGATATTTTAACAACGTTTAATGAAAAATCATCTATATGATAGAAAACGTCAAAAATCGTGTTAAGTGTATATATATTGAGCTTAGATATAATCATACAATATATGTAAGTGTACTAAACAATATACCTAGGTAAAACCACACAATAGAACTTGAATCTTTAACGCATGATTGACTTGTGTTGAAATACCTGAAAAGAGACCATAAACACAAAAACACTAGAAAACTTATTAGTAATTGTTGAAATACCTGAAAAGAGACCATAAACACAAAAACACTAGAAAACTTATTAGTAATAAATTGTTTGCCAAATCATCATCAAAACTATAGGGTCAACAATCTCCCCCTTTTTGATGATGGCAAACAATTTAATATAGAATATAAACTGATAATCCCACATATAATCCAAATATAGATAAATCATATATGAATGACCACATAAGCCAATGAAAGAGCACATTAACTATATATGGAGGACAAATCATATATGAATGACCACATAAACCAATGAAGGAGCTATATGAACTATATGTGGATTTTTCTCCCCCTTTGACAATATCAAAAAGGGAAAATGGTAGATAGGAGCAAGGCTCCCCTTGCATAGATAATAAAAACAAAGAAGTGTATGTCAAAGGCTCCCCCTATCAAATAGAATAAATGACACTAAAGAGTATGTAAGGGAGCTAAGAAAATTGAACAAGCATAAGCAGTACAAAGAACTCATGATAAGCAACTTATTTTCCATACACCAAAACATAAATATTGTTTTAACTATGCATTGATCATTGATCATAGAAGAAATAAACTAAACATAATAAGTCACAAATCATCACATAAGCATTTGAAACAATAAAAACATAGGTTGTTCCAACATAAGCATTTGATATCACATAAGCATTTGATATCAACCCATACATAAAAGTTCACATGAATCCACACTAATAAGAGTTATTAACTCAAACTAAAACAGAGTTATCAAGTTTTAGAAACCAGAAGAGAACATAAAAACAAATAGAAACATCACATAAAGAAACTCAAATCAGTCATCACCTCCACCATCATTATCATCACCACTACCAACATCATCACCATCACCATCACCATCACCATTAGAATCAGAAGGGCCTGAGCCATCAGCAGAGTCCTCACCAGAATCAGACTCAGAATTAGAAGGGATCCCGAGAGACTGACGCTGATATGAAAGAATAGTCCTAACATCCCTCTGAATAGATGAGACTTGCTTCTGAACACTTGAGTACTGAGTCTCAAGGCGATCCAGACGGTCACAGATATCAGAAGTAGAAGAGGTAGAGGCTCGAGAACGGGAGCGAGAGGATGATGAAGGAGTGGAATCAATGGCCATCTGCATTCTAGAAAGAGAGACCTTATCAAAGAAATCTCTCTTAGATTCAATCTTTGGTTCATTGGTAAGGTCAACATTGAAGTGTTGAAAGATGAGGGTGAGAAAGGAGCCAAAGGGTAAAAACTTGGTATGCTTTGATGCCATGTTATTGACAAAGACAGTTGCCCAATCTACTTTAATTTTGGCAAAAATGGCATAAACAGCATTAATCTTATCAGAAGCAAAGTGATCAAAACTACCGGTCTTAGGAATCAAGTTTTGAGCAACAATTTTTGCAATGAGTTTGGCAACAGGATTAAGTGAATTGTTGTTCATAGGATAAGAGAATACGGGTTTAAACATTAGTTGATTGACAGCAGGATCAATAAGCTCAATGGACATGAGATCAACGTCACCTGTTAGGATTTCAAGAATCTCAGCAAGTTCGTTAGCAGAAAAGGATATAGCAATATTTTTAACAGAGGAGATAATGGTCAAACTACCATCAGTAGAGGATGATGTGGACAGATTGGCATAAAATAGATAAACTAAAAAAGGATAGAAAGGAACTTTATATGCCTCATCTAGCAATCTATCTAACCCAACATTATGAAGGATAGACTGAGTGTCATACATGAATAGTTCAGGATACTTGATATACCTAGTTGGGAGAATTTTCAGTTTACACAGTTCCCTATATTTCCTAACAAGAGATTTAATAAGCAGATAATCCTCATAATGTGAAGCTTTAATAGAGGAGGAACTAGTTTCCGGTTTAGATCTCTTTTTGGAGGGCTTGGGAGGCATGATAAGTTAGGGTTTTGAAAAGATAAGAGAAATTTTTTCAATTTCCTGTAAACAAAAACAAATTTAGACCAAATTAACAAAATGCCCTAAAACTAAAACCCTAGATTAAGAAAAGCAATCACTAGAGTAATCAAATAGGATCAAATAGATGAGAAGGAAATCATTACCTAGGAAAAGCTGACAGAAATCGACGGAGAGAGGGAATTTCGGTCGATGGATGCGGGCGACCGTGAAGGGAAACGATAGATCGGGAAAAAATTTTGAAGTGAGGGGAAAATGAAGAGTTGGGTCAAGGAGATGATGAGGGAACGGTTGGGATGTCTCCAAGGGTTAGATCAATGATGATGAGTAGTTCGGGTTTGAAACAGAAACCCAATAAAACCGAAACCCAATAAATCGAAAACATAGCTGCTGCAGGAAATTTTATTTCGGTCGACCGACTCAGTTGACCGGAACGATTACAGAAAGATCGTCGGTCGACCGGGTCGGTCGACCGCTAGAAGGTAAAAATGCAGATAAATAAAAAGATGGTTTTTGACATATTTTTCAATATAAACCTTTTGGAAATTTGTTTTACAACCTACTAAAAGTTTTATAAGATATATATATAAGTGTTTTAATTATGAAAACATATAATTAATTTATTTTGGTACAAAGAGTATAATTTGTCATTAAAAGCTCAAAAATCAATTATTTAAAACAAAACAAATCAAACCATCAAAAAAATACTACAAAAGTCTTTTTGGTACCCACATCATCTTGGTACCACTAGAACTTGGGACATGACTCCTATCACTTAAATTTAAGGCCCTAGGGTTATGAACCCGTTTGGACGTATTTTTGTGCACCGATACGATCAAAGCAAAAATTGTAAACGTGACCCATACGATTGCAATTTGTGCAATGTAGAGGTTTAAATGATTTACGTTGATCAAAATAGAATGCACGTGGTTCATTTGCAAAAATAGATTTTTCTTTGTAATTATTTTGCAAATGAGAATTTCTTTTCAAATCGAAACAAAACATGGCCAAATGACCAAAACAACCACAATAATCACATTTGTACACATAGGCATGTTTATGACTTATACTATGTGTGTGTACATGAGCATGTGATGAGGAAGCTTGATGGGATGCACAATCATGAATAGGCTTATCAATTTTTGGTGCATTATGACAAGATTGAGCTAAATGGCCTTTAAGACCGCAAATAGAACATTTGTGAATTTTGTCATACATATGTGCATAGTGAATAGGTTTCTTAGAAGAATTAACATTGAACTTTGTACATAAGTCCATAAGCTTTTTATTATTAGCAATACAAGTGTTTAGTGTTGAATCTAAGGTAAATATTCTTTTTCTCATTTGATTCAACTCATCATTGTGCATACAAGCATTGCTACTAGAAGTAGGATAAACAAGATTACTCATCATAGATTTCAACTTATCTACTTCTAACATAGCATCACGTTTTTCATGAAGCAAACTAGCATTTTCAATTTTCAAATTTTCATTGCATTCTTTAAGAATTATATTTTTATTTGCAATAAAATTAAACTTAGTAGCTAGTGTTTCATGAGTGGATTTCATATTAACATACTTACTCTTTACATCAATATAGCAATTGTGTAATTTTTCAAACTCAAGAGCAAGTTCATCAAAAGTAATAATGTCATCGTTATTGCATACCTCACTAGGGTTATCACCTAGTGGTATTGTACTTGGGGATGAGGCTTCCTTAGAGCTTAAAGCGGGATTTTCCAACTCGTGTTGAATAGCCTCCAATTTCCCTTCATGTGCTTCAATGAGTTTCCATAAAGCGTAAGCATTATCAAAATTAGCAAATTTGTTAGAAAATGATGAGTGAAAAGCGCTAATCAAATATTTTAACAGAAGCTTATTCATGTTAAACAATCTTTTGTCATTGTCACACCATTTTGAATTTTCCAAGATGGGAACAACATAGGCATCCTCAATAATTTCCTATAAATCAACTTGATTAGATTGAACGAAAAGTTTGAATCTAATACGCTATTGAGCATAAGGAAAAATATCCAAATGAGGAGCAATATTAATAGCATATCCTAAACAAGATGAATCATACATATCCATAAAGATGAAATGCAAGAAGAACAATGTAATTAAAATTAGATTAGCACAAATACAATAACTTGGATTTTTAACTCAAGGCGGTTAGTCCTTAAATCAAAGAGCACCAAGCTCTAATACCAATTGTTAGACCCTAGAGAGGGGGTGATTAGGGTCTTATGCTAATCTAATCCCAATTAAAAGCTAATTAAAATTATATAGATCAATATGTTCTTGCAAGAGATAGATATGAACAATAAGAGCAATAAGAATATGCACAAATAAAATATGAGACAAGCAAAACACAAACACACGATATGTTCACGAGGTTCGATATCCACTATCACAATCCGGTTTGGAAGCCGGAACTTCTACACACTCGGTTTACAAGTTCACCGAAAACTCTCACACTACACAATCACTCAACAATCACACTTTACACACTAAGTGTAGGAACCTAGCCCGTGTCCTCCTCCTCAAGTTCTCGATTACAACCTCTCCCTAGGTTCGTCAATCGACACCACTCCTATTGGATTTGACCCTATCTCTCTCGCCTCACACTTCTCTCGGTGTACAAGTGTATTACAAGTGATTCTCACAATTAAAAGTTAAATACAATGATTTGTTCTCAATTAACAAGTGAGAACTCAATGAAGCTCACACTCACTAAATCACACCGCACAACCCAAATATCAAGCTCAATAAGTGTGTGTGATAATAGTAAATGAAACTAAATAACTCAAAGAATATAGCTAATCAAATGAAAGTGAAATAATAAGCTATATGGAAAGAGTTTAGAAAAACTTCTCAATGAACAAGAGGAGTTGAAGAAATGATGATCCCAATAGGATGTGAAAGCCTCTTCTTGTTGTAGAAAACTTTCTCTTGAAAACTGATTAACGAAACAACTCTTAAACAGCTCTTAAACGCGATTAATATCTTGCTAAACAACAAACTTGGATTTCTTGATTGATGGAGAGGAAGAGCAGCAATGGGGTATATATAGCACCCCAAAACAACAGCTAGAACTAAGTAAAAGACCAAAAAGCCCTTGTAAAAATTTAGCCGTTATGCTCATTCTGACAACTCGGCGGTCGACCGGTCCGGTCGACCGCTTAGTTCAAAAACCCAGAGAACGGAGTTTTAAAGCTGGCGGTCGACCGACGGAAATTTCGGTCGACCGAAAGAAAATTTCGGTCGACCGATGGAAATTCCGGTCGACCGAAAAACTCTCTGGAAATTTTCTCAGAAAAAGAACAACTGTTGGTCGACCGTACTGGTCGACCGAAAACTGATATATGCAAAATTGACAGGTTTTGGGCAGTTTTGAAAATTCGTTAAAAATATCAAATCACATCCAAAAATAGTGAAACTTTGGGAAAAGTTTCTAAATGATGAAATAAACATTTTTGAAAAGGAATTTTTGGAAAAACAATTTTCGTTTGTGAAAACTTTTTTGAAAAGTGTTTAAAATACCTGTTTTTCGCGAACATAAAAATTGACATAGAACTTGTAAACATGTATATATGTATTGTGCATATATTATATGTGTATAAAGAAGCACGAAAGAGCTGTAAACACGAAATAAAAGTTATTGTAACAATGTTTGAAGAAAAATCATTTATATGATAGAGAACGTCAAAAATCGTGTTAAGTGTACATATATTGAGCTTAGATATAATCATACAATATATGTAAGTAAACTAAACAATATACCTAGGTAAAACCACACAATAGAACTTGAATCTTTAACGCTTGATTGACTTGTGTTGAAATACCTGAAAAGAGACCATAAACACAAAAACACTAGAAAACTTATTAGTAATAAATTGTTTGCCAAATCATCATCAAAACTATAGGGTCAACAGAGTTGCAAGGCTTCACTCCACAATTCCTCCAACCTCTATTGTATATGATCGTGTTGGCATAATTTCATCCATCCTCCAACATTGTTGTTTGTCTATAGTAAATAGATAAACACAAACACTAGACAAACAACATTAGAAGTAAATTATTTGTAAATCATCATCAAAACAAGAAGGCCAACAATCTCCCCTTTTTTGATGATGACAAATAATTTATAAAAAGAGATATATGCATGAGAGGAAATTAATATGTAAATTAGAATTATCATGCATATAAACTAGAAAGGCTATACTCACAATATTTCTCCCCCTTTGACAACATCAAAAAGGGGAAAACACCAAGAATAAAGAGAGCGAAAGCTCCCCCTTACATATGAGCATGGGTGAGTATAAACAAGTATAGGGATTGCTCCCCCTATCGAAATGCCTTAATGGATATATGAAATGAATGCTAAGGCAAAACCATTTGAGTAAGCATAAATGAAGGATATGCCAAACATAACTCACATACAAACAAGAAAATGAGAACACATATTAATATGTCATTATAAAATAATGTCTCATTACTCAAACATAAAAAACATGTATGAATAAATTTATGAAAACAAAGGAATGAGGAAAACATGATAACCATGAAAAAAAAAGTTTTCAAATGAAAACAAATCACTCAAATGAAATCATAAATCAATATTTGAATCCAAAAACAATGTTTGATCAGAAAAGAAAATTTTCTTTGTATAACTTGATCAAACCACTCATAGAATACATTATAAGATACGAATAGATGATCCATGAGCACAAGCATATAAATATCATCATATAATTGAAATATAATAAATTCAAAGCAACAAATCAAAACAAAATCTTTGACAAAAGAATTTCAAGAGAGGTAACAATATATCAAACTCTTAATCTTGTTCCAACCCATATAATCATTCTAGCATTCGGCAAACATGATTTGGGAATAAACACCCAATAAACCCGGTGGGTTACATAAGTATAAACCTCTCATGAAAATTATAACTAATAATCCTGAAAACAAAAGATTTGATCAAAGAAAAATTGTTTTCTTATTAAAGATTTCAAAGTATAATTTAAAAACCAAGAAAAATAAAAATAAAAACAATAAGTTCTTGGTTAAAAAATTATTTTGGCACGCAAGCATTCTTGGTGCCGGATTGTTTCGGGATATGATCCCTATTAATAAAGCTCAAAGCCCTAGGGTTATGAACCCTCTTGGGCACTTGTGGTACACTAACACGGTTATAACAATAATCTTGCAAATGACCTTTTCGATTGCAATTTGTGCAATGAAAGAGATCCATTTATTTTTGTGGACCATTAGCTCGTGCACAGGAATTATTTGTAAATAAAGATTGTCTTTTAAAATTATTTTAAATCAAAACAATATTCAGCCAAATGACCAAAACGACCATAATAATCACATGAATACACATTAGCATGCTTATGATGAACTTTAGGTGTATGTAAATGTGTGTGTGATGAAGAAGCCTCATGAGATGCACAAGGAGAATTAATATTAGTCTTTGTAGGTTTATGTGTATCATAGCAAAATTTAGCAATATGGCCTTTTCGACCGTAATTTGAACACTTGTAAATTTTGCTATACATGTGTACAAGATGCATGAGATGTCTAGATGTAGTAGCATAAAACTTAGCACACATGTTCATAAGTTTCTTATGATTATCCATGCATGTAACAAGAGTTGAGTCTAAAGATGAAATGCGGTTTATAACAAGATTCAACTCATCATTATTAGGCACATATGTATTTTTATTAGAAGTAGAACATATATAATCATTCATAAAGGAAGCAGTATCATTTTTTATGTTCTCTACTTCTAATATGGCATTATCTCTTTCATTAGTTAAGCTAAAAAAGGATGAGGTCAATTTTTTATTTTCCAAATTTAACAAGTCATTGTTTTCTTTAAGCATAGTATTTTCTTTTGTAATGACATTAAATTTGTAACCTATCAACTCATGATCGGATTCTAAATTAACATGCTTGCTTTTCAATTAAATAATTTTTTTATGCAATTTGTTATAGGCATGCAATAATTTTTCGGAAGCACAAGCAAGTGCATCAGTAGATACATTATTAATGGATTCGAACTCACAAACCTCACTAGGGCTATCGCCTAGTGCTCGTGTGCATGATGCTCCTTTTGAACTTGAAGCGGGATCCTCCAAACCTTATCGGATCGCCTTCAAGTCCACGTGATGTGCTTTAATAAGTTTCTATAAGGTGTAAGCACTATCAAAATGAACAAACTTGTTAGACATAGATGAATCAAAAGAATTTAGCAAATATTCTAACAAAATCTTATTCATAGTAAACATTTGATGATCATTTTTATTCCACTTGGATTTCTTCAAAGTGGGCACAATATAAGCATCATCTATAATTTCCCACAAATCAAAATGTCTAGATCGAACAAAAAGTTTAAATTTAAAACACCATTGGGCATATGAAAAATTATCTAAACGAGGAGCAACATTAATGGCATAACCTAAACAAGGTGCACCGTGTATATCCATAATGTATATATATGTGCAAGCAATATACAAATGCAATCAAAACAAGATTAGTACAAAAAGATAACTTGGATCTTTAACTCAAGACGATTTGACCTTAAATCAAAGAGCACCAAGCTCTGATACCAATTGTTAGACCCTAGAGGGGGGTGATTAGGGTCTTATGCTAATCTAATCCGATTTTATGCCAATTAATATTAATTAATAAATTATTCTTGCAAGATAGATATACAAACAATATGAACAAAGTGATATATCCTAGCAATGAGATATACTATGAGATATATGCAAGGATATATAAATATCACAAGGTTAAACCAACTAAACTAGATAGTGGGCAATATCAACAAGCAATAGACAAATGTGATATAAGATATGAACACGAAGATAAGTGCACCAATACAAACACAAACAAACGATATGATCATGGAATTCAGTCCCCACGATCTACGTCTCCGCTCCTCACCTCGAGGAGATCTCCACTATCACAATCGGGTTTTCTACGCTAATCCGAATAATGTTTACACCTCACACTCGGTTTTCTAGCTAACCGAAAACTTTATAACACTCATAATGTATACACACTAACTACCACCTCAAGTGTTGGTCTCTAGCCCGTGTCTCCCTCAAGTGTTAGGAATTACAACCTCTCTCTAGCCATTACCACCTACCTCACTCCTCTTGGGATGCCCCCGTCTCTTACCACACACTCCTCTAGCTGTACTAGTGTTACACGAGGTGATCTTACAAATTAAGCATAAATACAACAATGGTTGCTCTCTATAATGGACGAGAACTCAATTAAGCTCACACTCTATGTCACAAACCCACAACCCAAAATATACAATGAATGTAAATACAAGAAGCTCAATGGTTGTGTGTGAACAAAGAGATTCAATAAATCAAAACTAAACTAAATATGATTCTAGCTTAATAACAATGATAATCAAATATATAAAAGAGCTAGAAATAGAGTTTAGAAAACATCTCAATTGATCAAGAGATAGAGGGAGAATAGTTGAATGCTCAAACTCCAATAGATGATCTCCTTAAGTTCTTGTGGAATTGATTTCACAAACTCAAACACACAAATACTTAAAAGCTTTTTAAACACACTTAAACCATCTTAAACCCCTTTTTAAAACTCTTTAAACTTGTTTAAAATATTTTTTTAGTCAAGCATGAAAGATAAGAGTAAGGGGTATTTATAACAACCCAAAACTTCAGCTAAAACCCAAGCAAAATGACCAAAAAACCAAATACCACAAAATCTAGAAAGTGCAGAAATATAGATGTTATTGATCAGCGGTCGACCGCAGAGCCACTGGCGGTCGACCGAACTAGCCGTTGGTAAACAGGCTGAAAAAGTCACGGTCGACCGCCAAGCCACCTCCGGTCGACCGCGAGAATTTCTAAAAAATTCTAAAACTTTCTGGAAAAATGACGGTCGACCGTAGCACCAAGGGCGGTCGACCGCTATCTAATAAAAAAGAGATGCAGTCTCAGGATGAAGTGCGGTCAACCGTAGCGCCAAGGCCGGTTGATCGTGAACTGATATTTTCAGATATCCAGATTTGAAAACAATTTTCTGATTTTAAAACCCTGATTAAAAATATCAAACAAATTCAGAAAAGTATAAAAATTTGGAAAATGATTGTAGACATGATAATACATATGCTACAAAAACTGGTTTTCAAAAAGCATTTCCCAAATAAGAAATCTCCTTATTTTACAAAATAGTCCAAAACATGTAAATGAAAAAACACTTGTTTTTGACATTGGACATAAACCTTGTTTTGAAACTCTATAAACTGATTTTATAGACTTAAGGAAAGATATAAGGCTTCACTCCACAATTCCTCCAACCTCCATTGGATATGATCATGTAGGTACAATTCCATCCATCCTCCAACATTGTTGTTTGTCTATAATAAATAGATAAACACAAGCATTAGACAAACAATATTAGAAGTAAATTGTTTGTAAATCATCATCAAAACAAGAAGGCCAGCAATGGGTAACACCCTTGAGATACATAATGTGACTTTGGTTCAGATGTAGAGGCTAGCATCCTACAGTCTCAAAGGGGATGTAGGGAGATGGTACCGGCTACAGTTTACCCCAGAACAGAGGATGACCCTCACCTGGGAGGACTTTGTCTATTTTTTTTATGAGCAATATATCTCTTCCGCGGCATGGGTCGGGAAAGAGATTGAGTTGTCCTAATTGATGTAAGGAGACATGTCAGTAGCTGATTTCGAGAGCAGATTTATGAGCCTACTTCACTTTACGAGCATGTGGCAGACTGGAGAACACCAGGCGCTGATGTTTCTAGTAGAACTTCACCCCAGCCTTCGTCGATACCTCATTTCTAAGAGGTTCTACTCAGTTCAAGAGGTAGCTGACGCTGCCACTTCATAGGAGAACGAGTCAGCTATGTTTCAGAAAGACAAGGAAGGGAATACTAAGGATAAAGGTAAGAACAAGAGACCTTTTTCAGGACCCCAGAAGAAGCAGCAAGGCCCTTATAGGAGAGGACCCCAGCATGATCAGAGAGTGCCTTAGCAGTGCAAGTTTCAGGGCACATGTTTTAAGTGTCACAAGATTAGCCACAGAGCATCAGACTGTCACAGTGCACCAGCAGGAGCCCAGCAAGGGAAAGGGCAGAATCAGCAAGAGAACCGATTTCAGAGCCGAGGTCAGGGCCAACAGATAAGACTCGAGGCACCGCTAGTAGTTCTGATGATTAAGGGACAGTTCGCGTAGTTCTGGAGGTCCCTCAGGGATAGGTAGTCCCATATGCTCAACTTTAGCAGCAGAGTAGCTTCCAACCACCGACAGAGTCTATGCGGTAGTCCCTCATGACCATGGTGCGAGCGGGACCGTACTGGAGGGTACATTCCTCGTGAACTCCTTTCCAGCCCGTATTATTTTCGATTTAGGGGCTTCACATTCTGTCATATCTTATGCATTTATGATTAGACTTCAGCTCATAGCTTTGCCTCTAGACATTCCTTTGTCAGTTTCCACCCCTCTAGGTGAGATGTCGCTCTTGGAGAGCATTTGTAGGAGGTGTATTATTAGTTTATATGAGTCTGAGTTCGTTGTCGATCTGATAGTGTTGCACATGTCAGAGTTTGATGTTATTCTTGGTATGGATTGGCTATCTTCCTACCCTGTTAGTATCGACTGTTTTACAAAAATAGTCAATTTTCGAGCGTCCGATAGGTCCGAGTTAGTTGTGGCAACCTCTCAGGGGAACCAGTTTGCAGAGTCATTACTGGCGTACATCAATGAGGTGATGCTTTAGGATCAGAGTGTTGATATATGCAAGACTAGAGTTGTCTCAGATTATCAAGATGTCTTTCAGGACATACATGGATTGCCTCCTATGAGAGAGGTTGAGTTTTGTATTGAGTTACAGCTGGGCACCGCCCCGATATCCCGAGCACGCTATTGCATGGTACCTACTGAGATGAGGCAGCTACGGACCCAGTCGAATGAGTTGTTAGCTCAGGGCTTTATTCGTCGGAGTTATTCACCATGGGGAGTGCCGGTCCTCTTCGTGAAGAAGAAGGATGGTAGTATGCGATTATATATCGACTACCATGAGTTGAACAAAGTCACTATCCAGAATAGATATCCTTTGCCTCAGATTGATGACTTGTTCGATCAGCTACAGGGAGCATAGTATTTCTCGAAGATTGATCTTCGTTCTGGTTATTATCAGCTACGGGTTCGGGAGATGGATATTCCCAAGATCGTCTTTCTGACTCGATATGGGTCCTTTGAGCTTTTGGTCATGCCATTTGGGTTGAACAATGCACCCGCGGTATTTATGGATTTGATGAACCGGGTCTTTCGTCCATATTTAGACCAATTCATGATTGTATTTATCGATGATATTTTCATCTATTCGAGATTAGAATCAGAGCACGAGCAGCATCTGCGTTTGGTTTTGCAGACTTTGAGGGAGTATCAGCTATATGCTAAGTTTAGCAAGTGTGAGTTTTGGATTTCTGAGGTCAGGTTTCTTAGCCATATTGTCAGCAGAGAGGGCATAGCAGTGAACCCACCTAAGGTTTTAGCTGTGCTTGATTGGGAATCGCCAAAGACGGTAATCGAGATTCGTATTTTTTAGGGTTAGCTGGCTATTACAGAAAGTTCATTTAGGACTTTGTAGGGTGTAAATTTTGATCTCCCAAAAACAGGGAACTTCATTTGTATTGATAAGAAGGCTTATTACAAACTAATAATCAAATGTTTACAACAGAAGCGGAGGGAAGGCCCTCCTTGTTTAATGTGGGTTCCTCGGTGGTGATAGGACGCCTCGCTCGGTGCTCGTGCTGAGTCTGCTTCCCTTGGACGATCCGATCGAAGTTGCTGGAGAGCTTCAGTACGCAGTAGAAGCTCAAATCGATAGAATTCAGACCTTCTAGTTCACCGGCGATCGGGGCTCAGAACTAGGAAGTGGCGCTGCAATACAAAAGTGATGCAGAGAGCTTGTCGTCGACTCCATTGGGAGTCGAGAGCCAGTGGTTCAGTTAACTGATTAAATTAATCAATTAACTATGTGTGAACCCCTTTCCTGTAGCCGGACGAGGTTCTTAAATAGAGGAGAGATGGCATGGCCGCTCCTTGAATCATGGGATGTGACCATACACTGTTGAGAGACATCTTGTCGCTCCTGTGTACTACGAACCGTCACTCGATGGGTTGTGCTTCACGTCCTGTCGCCTAGGAGCGGGAAGGTCCATCCTCGTATGTGAGACAGCGGCCGTCCATTACTCGAGTGGATTGGGCCAGCTCACTGTGCGCTGGCGGTTCCAGCTCTTGACTTGGACCGATGAGCTGAGTTGCATTTATGAACGCACAGGTTGATCTGGCACCTGTCCGATCACTCGTACCGTGAGCAGTCATTCGACGGGCCTGGAGTACCATGTCTTCTCTTTTCAGGCCGAGAGAGGTGGGAAAGCGGGTTCCCGGTACTCGAGTGGGCATGGACAGCCCGCCGAATGCCGGCGGATCCGGCTCCTGATTCGGACAGCCGAGGTGAGCTGCATTTATGAATGTTCAGGTCGACCCGACACCTGCCCAATCATTCGTACTATGAGCGGCCACTTGACGGTCTTGGAGTACTGTGCCCCCTCCCTTGATTTGTGGGGTTTGACCACTGATGTAACTGTTCCCATACTCCAAGTGGGCAGTTAACAGTGAGCTAGCGAGTCTGCAGCTTGGGTCTGCAGGCGAGCTTAGGACTGCAGGCAGACTTGGGTCTGTAGGTGAGCTTGCAGGTGAGCTGAGTCTACAGGCGAGTTTGGGACTGCAGGCAGACTTGGGTCTGCAGGCGAGCTTGCAGGCGAACTGGGTCTGCAGGCGAGCTCAGGTGCGCAGGCAGACTTGGGTCTGCAGGCAAGCTTGCAGGCGAACTGGGTCTGCAGGCGAGCTCAGGTGCGCAGGCAGACTTAGGTCTTGATCGTGCATGCAAAATTCGAGCTGCAGGCGAGCTCCTGAGCATGGATCGAAGAATAGGCCGTAACTTTCAAATCGTAAGTCGGAATTGGATGAATTATATATGAAAATCGCCTATCTCGATGAGATGGGGCCATCCGAACTGAGCCAAAGGCTTCGGTTCGCTTCCTCCATTTCGCCAAATTCCTTACGGTTTGGGAGATATCTACGTTTTTCCCTTTTTCTGCTATTTCGGGCGAGGTTTTAGCAGTTTTATTCTGAACTTCTCTGATAAGGATTAAAGGCAATTTTTATTGCCTACAAAACCCCCTCCAAAGTTTTCAGACCTGAATCAGGCCGCATGGGGTCTGGAACACTTTGGATATGAAGACCCGTAAAGTGATCCCCGCTCAGATGGAGTGAGGAGCCCTCCAACAAGCTCGGTGAAGCTGACCTCTTCGCTCGCAGCTGATGATCGCCTTCTAGGATTTTGAGCAAACCCTCAGCTATCAACGGACTTGATTCGTCTTTACCAACTGCCGTTTGAGTTGGACTAGCCATGCTCTTGCCCTTAGCATGGTAAGTTGTCGAGGAGTTTCTCTTAGGCTCAATGCTAAAATTTCTCCTCTATCCTTAGCCTTTCAAGGCGTTTGGATTAAGGGAGCAGTTTAACCTCGTATACCAGTCGGAGGGTAGGAGCAGTTTAGACTCATGCACCAGTTGGAGTATAAGGGGGCAGTTTAGACTCATGCACCAGTCGGAGTATAAGGGAACAGTTTAGCCTCATGCACCGGTTGGAGGATAAGGGGGAAACTTGTCTTCTCTTAGGGCAAAGATGAAGACGAACCCTGATTTGTCTTCTCTTGGGGCAAAGACGAACCCTGAAATAGCAGCACATCGCATAGTAGGCCACTATCAAACAACAACGCCTTTTATGGGAAAGACGGTGCTGGGAGAATCAAATCGTTCAGGGACGTATGAGTATGACGACTGATCGGACAACGTCATTTGCGAGAATGACGGTGTCGGCTATCAGAGGTAATCGTTAACATGATAGGAATTGCCGCGATCGGAGCGACTTTGAGGACCTACCATCTGTTTGAAGAGGATTGGTAAGTTAATTTTATCAGAGGTGTAGTGTTAACATGACAGTGGGAGTTTATTGCGATTTGAGCAACTCTATGGACCTACCATCCTATTGGAGAGGACTGGTAAGTTGATTTGTCAGAGGTGACCGTTAACATGACAGTGGGGGTCCCGCCATCCTATTGAAGAGGATTAGCGGGGGATTGTGGCTTTGGTCCTAACTATCTGAAGGTTTGACCAAGTGGGAGTTTGATGCAGCCCACCTGAACTGCTAGTCTCGCCTGTTTTGAGCGGTTCGCCATAAATAGAAACCTGGCTCAAGAAGTGGGGCTCGCCTAAACTGTTAAACTTGCCTGATTTGAGCGGTTCGCCGAAACTGGGAACCTGGCTCAAAGAGATGAGCTCGCCTCAACTGTTAAGCTCGCCTGATTTGAGCGGTTCGCCGAAACTGGGAACCTGGCTCAAAGAGATGGAGCTCGCCTAAACTGTTAGGCTCGCCTGATTTGAACGGTTCGCCCGTACTGGGAACCTGGCTCAAGAAGTGGAAGTGTGGGGAATAGTGTTCGCCCGTACTAGGAACCTGGCTCAAGAAGTGAAAGTATAGGAAATAGTTTAACCTCTTATACCAGTTGGAGGATCAGAAGAAGCAGTTTATACTCGTGTACTTGTCGGAGTGTAAGGGAACTATCAGAGGTGATTTTTGACGTGATAGATTCGTGGGCCCGCCGTCCTATTGAAGAGGACTAACGGGGGAAATTTGGAGGAGACTATCAGAGGTAATAGTTAACTTGATAGTTTTAAAAGATTCATCGTCAAGTTAAATGAGACTGATGGAGAAATGACTATCAGAGGTAACAGTTAACTTGATAGTTTTGTGGGCCCATCATCCTATTGAAGAGGACTAAAGGGGGAAATTTGGAGGATATGAGGAAATGGTCTCCACTACCAAGGCATCTTGGTCATCATCCCCTCGAAATTCATGCGGGTCTTCGTCACCCATATGCTTGAGCATGCTCTCGACTTGTTCTCCTTGGCGGAGTAAGTCTTTCCATGAGCGAGCTTCAACAGCGCCCATATTGGACAGAACGCTGATGGAGAGATTGTTCCGGCACATCTCGATGAGCGTGGCCTCGGAAACTCTATCGCGGGAATGCAGCGATCGGTTTTTGAATCTCTTGACAAAGTTGCTTACAGACTCTGTCTTCCTCTGCTTCACAGTTAGCAGGGTGGCCATAGATACTTCTGTATCATCGTCGAAGAATCTGGCCACAAAGAGCCTTTCCATGTCCTTCCAGCAGGTGATAGACCCGGGCTCCAATCTGTGAAACCATTCAAAAGCGACCGCCTTGAGGGTACCAATGAACAGTCGAGTCATAACGGGATCGTTTCCCACTATGTGTCCAGTTTGCGCCTGAAAGTAGTAGATGTGCTGGGTAGGAGAACCCTTTCCATTGAACTGCAGGAGGTCCAGCGGCTCGAACTTTGCCGGGTAGGAGACCGCATCCCATTCAATTGGATACGGTCTGACAACCCCCAGCTTGTTCACATGCTTCTGGAGCTTCAAGGCATCGAGTTGACTTTGGAGATCGTCAAACCTCTTGTCTCTTGGGTTATGGCCCGAAGATGACGCTCCTCTAGATGACTCGGATGAGGAGTGAGAAGGAGTAGGCACCCGCTCTTTGTGCTTCAAGGATTTATGCGAAGCCCGCGAAGTCCTCTCTCTCTTCCTCTTCTTCTCGCTCAGGAGCTGCTCCAACATCTCCTTTAGGGAGTCGATGGTTGCTTGTTGCTCGTCAAGTCTCCTGGATATCTCATCAGGGATATCGGTCATATGCACATTTGCGTGCTCGCCCTGAACTGAGCTTGAAGTCTGCGACATTGCCACTGCTGAGCAATCGTCGTTGTCGTTGTCAGAGACGGACGTCAGACCCGTGCAGGCAAACGGGGTGGCCACCCCCATTTGGGCGTAAGCGTGTTGGCGAGGTTCAGGCTGGCGAGGTTCGCTTGTCAGGCGAGATTGGTACAGTGTGTCTGCGCCTGTCTGGCGAGCTGTTGCTTCACCTTTTTGGCGAACTTGGGCCGTCAGGCGAGCTTGGTGAAGTCCGCTTGTTTGACGAAGCCCTCTTGAACTGCAGAGTTCGCCAGGTGCCCTTGGTTCGCCAAAATTGAGCACCTTGCTCACAGAGTGGGGCTCGCCTAAACTGTTAGGCTCGCCCGATTTGAGCGGTTCGCCAAAAATAGAAACCTGGCTCAAGTGGTTGGGCTCGCCTAAACTGCTGGGCTCGCCCGATTTGAGCGGTTCGCCTGTACTGGGAACCTGGCTCAAGAGGTTGGGCTCGCCTAAACTGCTAGGCTCGCCTGATCTGAGCGGTTCGCCAAAAATGGGAACCTGGCTCAAGAGGTTGATTCCTCTCAAGCCTGAATAATAATTTAGGCTGTCATGGGAGATGAGGGATTGTGCCTCGAGATGAGCGAGAGCTTTTCGTCGCCGCTGTTTGGATCTTTTTGAACGAAGAGCATTCATGTCGACGGCGGAGGCGTAGTCTGCGTCGACACGAATGGTTGATTCCTTTTGCACAGGGGTCTGTGAGGATCATTCATCGACCCACTCAGCAGCCCCTAGACCCGCATTCTCGAATCTCGGCTCAGCCTCAGCTGGTTTGGGGGGAAAAGAACCCCCTGCCTCGGCTTGGGTAGATCCCTCAGGCTTGGTTGCCTCAGCCTCTTGGGGCTGGGCCACCCGCACGACTCTGCAGCCATCGCGAGATGTATTGCCGCCAGAAGAGGACGATTGTAAGTACCCCTTGAATTTGATCATAAGGGACTCAACAGTAGTCCCTGCAGCAACTTCGTCAAACTGCGCCACCACCAATTCATCTGAATGAACGGATTCTCCCACTGTGGTCACCATCTTCTGTAGGGTGTAAATTTTGATCTCCCGAAAACAGGAAACTTCGTTTGTATTGATAAGAAGGATTATTACAAACTAATAATCAAATGTTTACAACAGAAGCGGAGGGAAGGCCCTCCTTGTTTAACGTGGGTTCCTCGGTGGCGATAGGACGCCTCGCTCGGTGCTCGTGCCGAGTCTGCTTCCCTTGGACGATCCAATCGAAGTTGCTGGAGAGCTTCAGTACGTAGTAGAAGCTCAAATCGATAGAATTCGGACCTTCTAGTTCACCGGCGATCGGGGCTCAGAACTAGGAATTGGCGCTGCAATGCAAAAGTGATGCAGAGAGCTTGTCGTCGACTTCGTTGGGAGTCGAGAGCCAGTGGTTCAGTTAACTGATCAAATTAATCAATTAACTATGTGTGAACCCCTTTCCTGTAGCCGGGCGAGGTTCTTAAATAGAGGAGAGATGGCGTGGCCGCTCCTTGAATCATGGGATGTGACCATACACTGTTGAGAGACATCTTGTCGCTCCTCTGTACTACGAACCGTCACTCGATGGGTTGTGCTTCACGTCCTGTCGCCTAGGAGCGGGAAGGTCCATCCTCGTATGTGAGACAGCGGCCGTCCATTACTCGAGTGGATTTGGCCAGCTCACTGTGCGCTAGCGGTTCCAGCTCTTGACTTGGACCGATGAGCTGAGTTGCATTTATGAACGCACAGGTTGATCTGGCACCTGTCCGATCACTCGTACCGTGAGCAGTCATTCGACGGGCCTGGAGTATCGTGTCTTCTCTCTTCAGGCCGAGGGAGGTGGGAAAGCGGGTTCTCGGTACTCGAGTGGGCATGGACAGCTCGCCGAATGACGGCGGATCCGGCTCCTGATTCGGACAGCCGAGGTGAGCTGCATTTATGAATGTTCAGGTCGACCCGACACCTGCCCAATCATTCTTACTATGAGCGGCCGCTTGACGGTCTTGGGGTACTGTGCCTTCTCCCTTGATTTGTGGGATTTGACCACTGATGTAACTATTCCCATACTCCAAGTGGGCAGTTGACAATGAGCTGGCGAGTCTACAGCTTGGGTCTATAGGCGAGCTTAGGACTGCAGGCAGACTTGGGTCTGTAGGCGAGCTTGCAGGCGAGCTGAGTCTGCAGGCAAGTTTGGGACTGCAGGCAGACTTGGGTCTGCAGGCGAGCTTGTAGGCGAACTGGGTCTGCAGGCGAGCTCAGGTGCGCAGGCAGACTTGGGTCTGCAGGCGAGCTTGCAGGTGAACTGGGTCTGCAGGCGAGCTCAGGTGCGCAGGCAGACTTAGGTCTTGATTGTGCAGGCGAAATTCGAGCTGCAGGCGAGCTCCTGAGCATGGATCGAAGAATAGGCCGTAACTTTCAAATCGTAAGTCGGAATTGGACGAATTATATATGAAAATCGCCTATCTCGACAAGATGGGGCCATTCGAACTGAGCCGAAGGCTTCGGTTCGCTTCCTCCGTTTCGCCAAATTCCTTACGGTTTGGGAGATATCTGCGTTTTCCCCTTTTTCTGCTATTTCGGGCGAGGTTTTAGCAGTTTTGTTCTGAACTTCTCTGATAAGGATTAAAGGCAATTTTTATTGCCTACAGACTTCTCAAAGATTGTGATGCCACTTACATGCCTTAAAAAGAATGGTGTACAGTTTACTTGGAGTACGGAGTGCCAGAAGGCCTTTGATACCTTAAAGGCTAAGTTGACTATGGCGCCAGTCCTTACTATTCCAAGCAGTGTCAGAACATTTGTCATATACAGGATGTGTCTTTAGCAGGTTTGGGAGGTGTTCTGATGCAGACTCAGAGGGTAGTAGCATACATCTCACGACAGGTAAGGATACATGAGCAGAACTATCCCACTCATGATTTGGAGTTAGTAGCAGTAGTATTCGCACTAAAGGCGTGGATACACTATTTGTATGGAGTTCAGTTCAAACTATTCATAGATCACCAGAGTCTGATATACCTAATCTCCCAGAAGGAACTCAATCAGAGACAGTAGCGATGGATTGAGTTCATTAAGGACTACGAGTTCGTAATTCAGTATCACCCGGGAAAGGTGAACATCATAGCAGATGCTTTGAGTAGGAAACGTCGACATCGGGTTGCGGTCTTGAGGTGCTCGTTGTATCAAGATCTTCTCACTCTTAGCTAGTTCGATTTTAGGCCAGAGATTGGCAGGACCAACACATACCTAGGAGCTATATCAATACAGCCATCTTGGAGGGACAGAGTAGTCAGAGCTCAGTTAGAGGACTCTTGGATTCAAATTCGGAAGGAGGCAGCCATCTTGGAGGGACAGAGTAGTCAGAGCTCAGTTAGAGGACTCTTGGATTCAAATTCGGAAGGAGGAGATTTCCAAAGAGAGTCAGAGCTCAGTTAGAGGACTCTTGGATTCAAATTCGGAAGGAGGAGATTTCCAAAGAGCCCAAGGACGATTGGACCATTGGATCAGATGGAGGCCTTCGAATGAAGGGTCGATTGGTTATGCCAGCTAGTGTAGAGCTGAAGAATGAGTTGTTTGATGAAGCACATCGTACCCAATATTTAGTGCATCCAGGAACCACTAAGATGTACAAAAACTTAAGGAGGCACTTTTGATGGAGTGGTATGAGTAGGGAGATTGCAGAATATGTGGCTAAGTGCTTCACCTGTCAGCAAGTGAAGGCAGAACACCATAGACCAGCAGGGACACTTCAGCCTTTACCCATCCCAAAATGGAAATGGGCGGACATTTCTATGGACTTTATTGTAGGATTGCTGAAGTCAAAGAAGGGGAACGATTCAGTTTGGGTGATAGTGAATCGATTTACGAAGTCAGCACATTTTATTCCAGTGAGGACTACTTATACCACCGAGACATATGCGAGGATATTTATCAGGGAGATAGTTCAACTTCACGGAGTTCCATATACGATTGTATCAGATCGAGGCTCAGTTTTCACCTCGCACTTTTGGAGGAGTTTCCAGGATTCATTCGACAGCAGGTTATTGCACTGCAGTGTATTCCACCCTTAGACAGACGGTCAAACAGAGAGAGTGAACCAGGTATCGGAGGACATGCTGTGGACTTGTATCATTAATTTTTAAGGCAGCGGGGAGGATCATATTCCATTGATAGAGTTCTCTTATGACAATAGTTATCAAGCAATGATTGGTATGGCCCAGTATGAGGTATTGTACGGGAGACCCTGTAGATCCCTAATATGTTGGACAGAGCTAAAGGATAGCTTGTTGCTTAGACCAGAGCTAGTGAGGCAGACTACCGAGAAGGTAGCATTGATCAGGGAGCGTATTCTAGACGCTCAGAGTTGGTAGAAGAGCTACACGGATCATAGACTGCGACCTTTAGAGTTTTAGGTGGGAGATTGTGTCATGCTAAAGGTATCGCCGATGAAAAGTGTCTAGCGATATGGCAGACGAGGAAAGCTTGCCCCGAGATATATTAACCCTTTTCAGATTGTTGAGCATATTGGGGCTGTTTCATATAAAGTAGATCTTCCAGCATCGATGCCTAATGTGCACGATGTATTTCATATTTCGATGCTCAAGAAGCACTTGCATGATAAGGAGAGACAGCGAGTATTGGATACTCTGGAGATTGAGCTTCAGGACGATTTGTCTACTATTAAGATCCCAGTTTGTATACTTACTAGAGAAGACAAAAGACATAGAAACAAGGTGATTCCTTTGGTGAAGGTCCAATGCAACCGAAAAAGATCTGAGGAGATTTCTTGGGAATGCGAAGAGGATATGCGTCGTGACTACCCACACCTGTTTGAACATGTAAATTGTTTGGATTATATTTTTCTTATGGTTTATGATGATTTTGGGATAGTCATAGTTATCTTTAACACTAGAATGGGGGTATTATCACTTAATCCTTAATCATTTGGAATACATGATATATATATGGGAGGTTCCTTGTTTGAATTTTTTTTCGCCCGATGTACTAGTTTCATTTAGTTAGGGGTTAAGTGGGAGTATCCGCATTTTAGATTGTTAAGCATAGATATTACTAGTGATTTATATCTAGGGATTAATGGTATGAGATATGTACGGGAGGGTTTCCTTATATGGATTATCCCCTCTTAATGATTTTCTCATATTATTAATTTCTAAGATATATTACGAAATTTTGGGGACAAAATTCTTTTAAGGGGGGAAGAATATAAAACCTCAAAAATTTAAATATTTTATGATAAAAAAAGATAAATATGTTAAATGGTGAAAAATAATATATTTTAATGTTTTTGAATATGATAAGAATTGATTTGAGACCAATTCAATATATATTTCTGAATATATGACTGCATATGTGCAAGACATGCACAAAGGCCAAAAGAGAAATCTGAGATTTATGATCAGTTATGAGTTTCTATATTTTACGCACTGATATAGTTAGAGTCTGAGAAAGTGTAAAAGATCAAAGTTGTAGGTCTCTTCAATAAATTTCCAACAAATTTTAAATCACCTTATTCGAAGGTCGGACGAGAAAGTTATGACCAATATACCGAACCCCAGCCTGCGTGCAGGTTTCTATACGGTCGACTGCTGGGCATACAGACGTTAGGATTATCTCTATTTTGGGTTGGTTTTATTTATACCAAACCCAGGAGTATACCTAAGTATATATATCTATTTTGAAACTCTCAGAACCCTCTTTTAAACCCTAATAGCCTCAGCCCCCTCCTCCTCTCTCTCTCAAACCCTAAACCCCTTTTCTTTGGCGATTCTTGGGGGATTTTGGAGGAGCTGCCGCAAGATCCATTGCTGTTTAGTGAAGGAGGATCATTCTCACTTGTTTTTAGGAGTTCATTAATACCCCTCAGGCGAGTTTCATCTCGCCCAATCCTACACCTATGTTTTAAACGTTTTTAATAAAGTTTTTCCTGTGTTTTTATGAGCCTAAAATGCTATTTTATGTATAAAAAAAAGATCTTTATATTGTATGTTATAAAAAGAACAAGCTTTCAGTTAATAAAGATCACCCATGAATTTCTTAATGCAGATCTAGATCTGAAAATTTTCCTAACAAGCATTTTAAAAGAAAGATAATTGTTTTCAAACGTGTCAACATGCATACATGTGTTTAAAAAGGTTTCTTTTTGTCTATAGTGATTAGATTGTATTTTTTTTACATATTCTAGAAATGCTAAATCACGTATATAGGATTTGTAGTATATAGAATCGTCGCAAAATGGCTTTTGAATCAACCTCGAGGAGCAGAAACCTGTAGAAAAGGTTTCTGTCTCTTCGCGGTCGATCGCTGGGGAATTTTCTGCATGTTCATTTTGTTACATAAGTTTGTATGGTTGGTGAGACACCTAGGTTATATAGGATTATAATACACTGGGATTTGTGTATATGAGTTGACTACGGACACGAGTTTTAGATTCACTCACCGAGGCACGAGAGTGAGTAGTAAATATGCTGATTTTTTTATATTACTTTCATGTTGAAGTCCTCGTATTGGACTATAATCCATTGAAGTCCTCGTGTTGGACTATAATCCATTGAAGTCCTCATGTTGGACTATAATCCATTACAGTCCTCGTGTTGGACTTTAAGCTTTTACAGTTCATGTATTGGGCATTTACCTATTTCAGTCTACGAGTTGGGCACGTATTTGACATCTGACAGGTCATTGATACTATGGTTGGAGATGGAGCTATATTTCTTTATTGATCCACGTTGTAGTTTTTTTGGGGATTTGGTATTTAGGTATTTATAGTTTGAGCTAACGGGAGACGTACCTATACTCGTGTTGTAAATTTCTAAATATCAAACCACCATTTTATTTCGGAGTAGATGATTGACTATCTATATGTATTAACAACTATTTTTCTTTCTTCTAACCCTCCCCCTAGGGTTAGTTGAGATTTTACTCGCTAGAGCTTGGCGCTCATTGTTCCCCCCTTTCAGGTAACGAGCCAGGTGCACGGAGAGCCGTAGGTTGATAGAATTGCTCTAGCAGTTATTTATCTATATTGTTAGTAGTTTATGTCTGCACGGAGAGCCGTAGGTTGATAGAATTGCTCTAGCAGTTATTTATCTATATTGTTAGTAGTTTATGTCAGAACTCCACAGTAGATGTGTTTAAGCAGTTATTTATCTATATTGTTAGTAGTTTATGTCAGAACTCCACAGTAGATGTGTTTATGAACATTTTAGTTATCATTCTAGTTTTGTAAAGACGATGTGCCTAAATGTCATTTTATTTGATTTCCTATGTCGAGACACTTGTATTCAGTCAGATGTTATTTCTCTCAGAGATTTGTCTATTTATTTTAGTTGTGATGATTTCTTTAGAATATCTGTCGTTTAGTATTTCTTCTGTATATTTTTTAGCATGTTTTGTACCTACACCTATTGTTGATTCTACTAGATAGATAGTAGTTGTGATGATGAAACATGTATTGGTGTAGTGCATGGCAGGTTTAACATTCTTGGTTTCACCTTGGACTTCAGCCTTGTTAAAACCAGGGGCGTCACAATTACGCTCATCATATGTAGTCCTCGTGTTGGACATTTACCTATTGTGGCCTATGTGTTAGATCTTAATCATATGCGGTCCTCGTGTTAGACATTTACCTATTACGGCCCATGTGTTAGACCTTAATTATATGTCGTCCTCGTGTTGGACATTTATCTATTACAGTCCATGAGTTGGACATTCATCATATATAGTTCATGTGGTTGACACTTATTCGAGTTGTCTTATCTAATATGTAGCAGGTGAAGTCCATGTGTTGGACACGTATCTGATATCTGTCTGGACACCTTTGATATGGTTTGAGATGGAGTTGTCTTTTCTTATTTCTCCATGTAGTAGCTTTTGGATTTGGTATTTAGCTATACACAATTTGAGCAAACAAGATATTCGACATACCTATGCTCGTGTTGTGGATTTCTAAATATCAACATCCATTTATTTCAGAGTAGATGATTGCTTATATGTATGTATTAACAAGTATTTTTCTTATATACGGGGAAAAGGATCTAGGTAGGCTATGCTTAATAGATAGATCCTCTACTTCATTTAGTAGCCCTTCCCTGGGGGCGGATGGAGCTAATCATGCTAGCGCTCTGAAGATCTTGCTGTTATCCTTTTTATTTTATTTTATTTTAACTTTTAGGTGGCTCAGAGCATCGGAGGGTCGTAGGATGACGGAGTTATTGTATAGTCGTCGTCACATGAGTTACTAGTAGAAACTCCACAGTAGAGTTATTTCCATTCGAACATTAGAGTTTTGTATCACATTTTCGAAAGGCTATGAACCTTAGTTACATTTTCAGTTGTTTCATGTCGAGACATATTTATTTATTTCGGATGTCGAATGTATTCCAGATTGTTCACTGAGACATGATTTATTTATGAGATACTCCTTTCTATATCATGTCTGTTATAGTTATTTTTCTTTCTTTTACCTGTTTTGTACATACACTTTACTTTGATTCCACTAGAGGATATTATTATGATTGGTGAAACTTGTTGTTGCACGGTGTGGGTACATGGTAGGTTTGATATCTCTGGGTTCACCTTGGACTGCAGCCATGTGTGAAAACATGGGCGTCACAGTTGGTATCAGAGCTCTAGTTCTAGTTTCCTTAGGATCATCCTGTGTCGAGTCGTGGAGCTAGAATAGAGTTTCTTAGGATTCATATATAAAGTCCACTAGAAATTTCTAGAATGAGTGAGGATGTTATATACGTATATTCAAAAAAAATTTGCAAATTCTTTTTATGATGACTATTTTACTTTGATTGAAAAATAAATGCCTAAATACATATTATGATACGTTATGTATATTTATAATTATGATCTCATTTACTATAAAAAAATTAATTTCTCATACTGATATTATGAATATCGGGACAAGGACGTGGTCGAGGTAAATTCGTACCTGAAGAGGTAGGCAAGCAAAGCCCCGAGCCGCGACAGGCTCCACAGTATTTGATTGACTTCATAACACCATTTACAACAAGATTTTGCAACACTCGAGGAGCAAGAGGTGTATTTGTTTCCACCAACAGTACCACTTTTAGGAGTGCCATCACTTGTTGTACCAGTTATGTCTATTAAAGAGGAAATACTAATGATTACACTATCACCACAACCAGTTGTTGATAGAGCTGCAGAGCAGGAGACTTGGCTCTATAAAATAAGAAAGGCGTCAGACATGAAGAGCATTATAGTTTCAGGGCATACTAGATTCATGTACAGCCTATAAATAAAAAGAATATGGGAAGATTTCTTAATGTCGATTCAGTACCAAACCAGAGGTTAAATGTACTCAGCATAGAGGACATCATCGGGGAATGGTAGCAAAGGATAGTAGCGACTTCATATTTTCGCAGGAGCAGCGAATATCACTTATTTGGGAGAATTTTGTGTCCTCCTTCGACAAGAAGTTAGAGCTAGTTCAATTGAAGTAGAGAGATATGCCTGCAGTTAATGAAGAAATCAAAACCAGTATAGTGACGATGCCAAGGGCAAGGGGCCTATTGCGGGATCTAGAAGACCGTAGCAGCGGGGTAAAGATTTTTACCACCGGCACAAGGACAATATAAGAATGGAGTACAACATGATTTGAGAACACTATAGAAACACAAAGTTCAAGATATTGTTACAATTGTAACAAGATAGGACAAGAATAAAGTATTGTCGTAGCGCACCAACAGGAGGCTAGCATGACAGA
This sequence comes from Asparagus officinalis, assembly GCF_001876935.1. Taxonomy (NCBI): domain Eukaryota; kingdom Viridiplantae; phylum Streptophyta; class Magnoliopsida; order Asparagales; family Asparagaceae; genus Asparagus; species Asparagus officinalis. Next base: position 45,260,620 of record NC_033798.1, read on the forward strand.
GGTCAGGGTCAACAATCTTAGACCCATGGTTACAGCCAACATCAAATGATAAAGGCACTGCCTATGATTTCAAGGATTGAAGGGCCAGTAGGCCAGATTTACGTTATCCAGGAGATTCCTGAGGGACAGATGATTCCATATATTTTCCCTCACCGGCAGAGTTTATATAGCCGTACCACGTGAATCATGATGCGAGCGGAGCTTTCTTCGCGAATTTTTTCTTTCAAACACGAACATTATCTTATTCAAGAATTTTGCATTTCTTTTATCTTTCATGCCTTCGTGGATAGGCTTCAACTTTTAGCACATCCTTTAGATGTTCCGTTATCAGTCTCTACTCCTCTAGTGGAGGTGTTCCTATTAGAGAGTATCTGTAGGAGATGTGTCATCAGTCTAGATGAGTCCGAGTTTTTTATAGATCTAATAGTATTGCGTATGTCTAAATTTGTTGTATGGATTAACTATCTTCCTACCACGTCAGTATTGACTGTTTTGCAAAAACAGTCAATTTGCGAGCGTCCGATGGGTCTGAGTTAGTTGTAGCAACCTCTCAGGGTAACCAGTTTGCGGAGTCATTTCTGGCGTACATCGAGGAGGTGATGCTGCGAGATCAAAATGTTGATTTATACGAGACTAGAGTCATCTCAGAGTATCAGGATGCCTTTCAGGACATACCTGGGTCACCTCCTGTGTGAGAGGTTGAGTTTTGCATCGAGTTGTAGCCGGGCACAGTCCCGATATCCCGAGCACCCTATCGTATGCTACCTGCTAAGATGAGGGAGCTACAGACCCAGTTGGATGAGTTATTAGTCCAAGGTTTTATTTGTCGGAGTCATTCTCCATGGGGAGCGTCGGTCCTCTTCGTGAAGAAGAAGGATAGTAATATGCGATTGTGTATCGATTACCATGAGTTGACCAAAATCACTATCCGGAATGGGTATCCATTACCAAGGATTGGTGACTTGTTCGACTAGCTACGGGGAGTGCAGCATTTCTCGAAGACTGATCTTCATTTTGGTTATTTTTTTGCGAGTTTGGGAGATGGATATTCCTAAAATCGTCTTTCTAACTCGATATGGGTCCTTCGAGTTTCTTGTCATGTCATGTGGGCTGACCAATGCACTTGCGGTGTTCATGGATTTGATCAACCATATTTTTCGTATATATTTGGACCAATTTGTGATTTTATCTATCGATGATATCCTTATCTATTCGAAAGAGGAGGCAGCGCACGAACAATATTTACGTTTGGTATTGCAGACCTTGCGGGAGTATCAGTTGTACGCTAAATTCAGCAAATACGAGTTTTGACTATACCGAGTAGTGATAGAACATTCGTTGTCTATACGGATGAATCATTAGCGGGTTTAGGAGATGTTTTAATGTAGACACAGAGAATAATAGCTTATGCCTCTAGACAATTTAAGGACGCATGAGCAGAACTATCTCATGCATGACTTGGAAGTAACAGCAGTATTCTTCACATTGAAGAAATATAGGCACTATCTGTATGGAATATAGTTTGAGCTATTCACAGACCACAAAGTCTGAAGTATCTATTTTATCAGAAGAAACTCAACCATAGGCAGCGACAATGGGTCAAGTTCATCAAGGATTATGAGTTCGCGATTAAGTACCATCCGAGAAAGGTGAACATCGTAGCGAATGTTTCGAGCAGGAAGCGTCAACACCGGAGTGCGGCTTTGAGGTGACCCTTGTGTCAAGATCTTCATACTCTTAGCCAGTTTGAATTTAGACTGAATGTTTCGAGTAGGAGCCAACACATTTTTTTAGAGCTATACCAGTGCAACCGTCTTGGAGTGATGGAGTGGCTAGAGCTCAGTTAGAGGACACTTGAATTCAAACTCGAAAAGAATAGATTTCCAAAGAACCCAAGGCCCATTGCACCAGATACACAGTGCATCCAGACACAACAAAAATGTGCAAGGACTTGAAGGGACATGTTTGGTAGAACGACATGCTTAGGGAGATTATAAAGTATGTAGCTAAGAACTCTACCTGCCAGCAAGTGAAGGCAGAACATCAGAGGTCAACATGAACCCTACTAACTTTACCCATTTCAGAGTAGAAGTGGGCAGTTATTTCTATGAACTTCATTGAAGGATTGCCAAGATAGAAGAAGGGGAACAATTCAGTTTGAGTAATAGTTGATCGGTTGATGAAGTCAGCACATTTTATACCAGTAAGGATGACTTACATGGAGGTGACTTATGTGAAGATATTCATCTAAGAGATCGTAAGATTGCATGGAGTTCCAGAAACGATTGTATCAGATCGAGGCTCGGTTTTTACTTCACATTTCTGGAGGAGTTTTCAAAATTTTATTCGGCAATAAATTATCTTATAGTAGTGTATTTCACCCACAGACACATTGGCAGGCGAAGAGAGTAAACCAAATGCTGAAGGACATGTTGCAGGCATGTGTTATAGATTTTCATGTTAGGGAATTCAGCGATTCGGTAGACGGGGGAAACTTACCTCGAGATATATTGGACAATTCAGGATTTTCAAGTGTGTTGGAACAATTTCATATAGACTAGATCTTCTCTCTCTTTTGACTCAATATATGTGGGCACCTGATATCTATGAGGGTTCACCCACCCCGGTGCATCGATGTCGAGTATACACGATTTTTTCATGTTTCGATGCTTAAGAAGCATTTACTTGACGAGGAACAATAATGAGTATTAGACACGCCAGAGATTTAACTCCATGATGACTTAACTACGATTGAGATTAATGTTCGTATTCTTGTTATAGAAAACAAGAGACTTATAAATAAGGTGATTACATTAGTCAAAGTTCAAATGAACCGGAAAGGAGCTAAGGAGGCTTTTTGGGAGCGCGAAGAGGATATGCATCGCGACTATCCACACCTGTTTGAAGAGGCAAATTGATTTGATTATGATTTACTTATAGTGTATGATGATTTGTATAGTCATATTTATATTTAACACTAGCATGGGGGTATTAACACTTAGCTCCTAATTATTCAGAATACATGGTATATATATGGGAGGTTCCTCGTTTAGATTTTTTGCCCAACGTACTAATTTAATTTAGTTAGGGGTTAAGTGAGAGTATTTGTATTCTAGATGATTAAGTGTAGATATTGCTATGATTTATATCTAGAGGTTAATAATAATATATTATTAATCTCTAAGATAAGATGCGGAATTTCGGGGACGAAATTCTTTTAAGCGGGAAAGAATGTAAAACCCCAAAAATTTAAATATTTTGTGATAAATAATAATAAATTTGTTATATATTGATAAATAACATATTGTGATTTTTGAGTATGCTAGGAATTGATTTGAGATCAATTCAATGTATATTTGTATATATGAGTGCAAATGCACAAAACATGCATGATGTATAAATCTGAAAAAATAATAACTAGTGGAGAGATTTTGTATTTTACATACTAATACAGTGTGAATATGGAAACACATAAAAGACCAAAGCTATAGGACTCTTCAGCAGCTTTCCAACATATCTTTAATCACCTTATTCTAAGGTCGGATGCGAAAGTTACAGCCAAAATATCAAAGCGTATGTTTCTAGTCAGACTGGGTTTCCAGTTTTGGGTTTCCAGATTTGGGTTTCGGGTTTTGGGCTGTATTTATTCAGGTTTGCCCTCTCTCAAACCCTAGCCCTAAACTTGAGTTCTCAGGAGAGTTTCATGAGGCGAAAAGCGAGGAGAAGACGAGATTTACGGTGTTTGGAATCAATGGATCGTTTGCTGATTGTTTCAGGTGGTTGTACACATGATAAGGCAAGATTATCTGCATCCAAACCCTTCTCTTAATAAAGATTAAATTTTTAATGGTTAAAGTGATGTTTTTCATGGTAAAGTTTAACCCGACATGATAAAGTTTAGATTTTTTATGATAATTCTTTAAACCATGATAGATCTATAATAATTCCTTGTTGTTTATGATAGAAATATAATCATGATCATTAGGGTTATTCATAATTTTGTTTTTAATTTATTAATCATGATTAAACCATGTTTAAACCCTAATTTGGTAATTAAATGATATTTTACATTGATTAGAGATGCTTAAAACCCTAGGTTTGGGGTAAAACAAGATTTGAAAATGTGGAAAAATAATTGTTACATCAGTTTCAAGTTTCATACAAGTATATTTATGTTAATTTTATCAATAACTAGGGTTCTTATAAAGAATTTGATTTTTTGGGTTGTTAAACTTGATTAGGTTAAATCAAGTTTAAGTAAATTATGAGATATTTTTTTGATATGTAAAAATAAAGTTTTCATCTTGTTATATGATTTATAAATGAAAAAATTCATGTTTTTAATGCGTTAAAATTTCTACAAGTTCAAAACCTAAAAACTTGTTATGCTTCTGCGCGGTCGACCGTGGTGGACGCGGCGGTCGACCGCTGGGCGACGTTTTTGTACAGGAAGCTCTTTGTTTCTATGTGGTCGACCATGGTGGACGCGGTGATCGACCGTTGGGCGATATTTTGTGCAATGTCTTTTTGCTCATTTCACGGTCAACCGCGGTGGTTGCGGCGGTCGACCGCTGGACCTGTTTGTACATGTGCATGTTATTTACATGCGTTTGTGTAACCAACGAGTTGTTTGGGTTATCTGGTTTTTTAATACACTGTAAATTGTGTATTCTATACATGAGTTGATTATGAACATGAGTTTAGGATTCACTCACCGAGGCACGAGTGTGAATAGTATATATGCATTTTACTTACATCATGTATTTCTCACCGAGGCACGAATGTGAATAGTATATATGTATTTTACTTACATCATTTATTTGTATTCGCTCATCATATGCAGTCCTCGTGTTGGTCATTTATCTATTACGGCCCATGTGTTGGACCTTAATCATATGTAGTTCTCGTATTGAACATTTACCTATTGTGGTCCATGTGTTAGACCTTAATCATATGCAGTACTCGTGTTGAACATTTACCTATTACGGCCCATGTGTTGGACCTTAATTATATGTCATCCTCGTGTTGGATATTTATCTATTACAGTCCATGTGTTGGACATTCATCATATATAGTCCATGTGTTGGACACTTATTCGAGTTATCTTATCTAATATTTAGCAGGTGAAGTCCATGTGCTGGACACGTATCTAATTTCTGTCAGGACACCTTTAATATGATTTGAGATGGAGTTGTCTTTTCTTATTGCTCCATGTAGTAACTTTTGGATTTAGTATTTAGCTATACACAATTTGAGCTGACAGGATATTCGACCTACTTATGCTCGTGTTGTGGATTTCTAAATATCAACATCCATTTATTTCAGAGTAGATGATAGCTTATATGTATGTATTAACAAGTATTTTCTTTATATACGGGAAAAATGATCTGGGTAGGCTATGTTGGCCTTCTTGTTTTGATGATTTATAAACAATTTACATCTAATATTGTTTGTTTAGTATTTATGTTTTCTTATTTATTGTAGACAAACAATATGTTGGAGGATGGATGGAATTGCGCATTCATGATCATATCCAATGGAGGTTGGCGGAATTATGGAGTGAAGCCTATGCAATTCAAATTGAAAATCCAAGTTCCAGCTTCATCCGCAAGTGTACTAAGTTGAGCTACATCGAAGATCAATCAAGCTTGGGTATATTTAGTTTTGGTTTTATATTATGTGTGTTAGTACTTTAAGCTCAATCATATATACACACACATATTTGGTTTTTATATATATAGTTATATATATACACAAGTTTTGGTTTATGGACTTAACAATTATTGTATACATATTTCATTAGGTCTATAAAATTATTTCATAGAGTTTCAAAACATTGTTTATGTTAAAACATCAAATTTCATGTATATCACATTTTCATGTTTTGGACACACTTGCAAAATACATGAGTTTTCACAAATGGGAAACTCAATTTGAGAAATTCTTTTTCTAACATGTTCAATTTCATGTTTATAAATGTTTCCAAAAGTTTTATCAATTTTGGAATTAATTTATTATGTTTATTTGAATTTACAAAATTAAGTTTTTAATTAGCTCATGTTCATGCACATGTTCGTGCATGTTTTTACAAAACTGATGCGTTTTCATAATTGGAAAATGCGATTAGAAAAATTTCTTTGTTTACATGTTTATCATCACATATACAAACATTTCCCCAAGTTTTTCTATTTTTGGAGTTATTTTGTTATTTTCAATTGAATTTACAAAACCGTATTTTCTGCAGTTTTTTTCAAAAACTGTATATCTGTGTTCAAAAAGTTATTTCTCTTAACTGGGAAATGATATTTCAGAAATTCTTTCTCTAACATGTTTATCTACATGTCTAGAACATTTTCTCAAAATGTTATGATTTTTGGAGTTGATATACTATTTTTAATTGATTTTAAAAAGTTAAATACGCAAAATTTCAAAATCTGTCAAAAACAGAAACTGTCTGTGAACAGTGCGGTCGACCACACTGTAGCACGGTCGACCACCGTTACTATAGCAGCCGACCGTTGCACAGTAATGGTAACATCTGTTTTTCTATTTTTTATGGGTTTTTGAGGTTTTTTTGAGTTGTTTTCTTCAAGCCTATATATACCCCTTTGCCATAACTATTTTCTACAACTAAGAGAGGGTTTTAAACCAAGTTTAAAAGAGTTTCATCAAGGGTTTAAGTTTTTGATTAAGTGTGTTTAAAAATCTTTTAAGCATTTGAGAGTTTGATTTTGGGAAATCAATTTCACAAGAGCATGAGGAGATTATCTATTGGTGTTTGAGCATCCAACCATCCTCCCTCAGTCTCTTGATCTATTGAGAAGTTTTCTAAACTTTATTTTTAGCTCTTTTATATATATTTGATTATCATTATTATTAAGCTATAATTATATTGAGTTTAGTTTTGATTTATTTCTCTTTGCTTACACACACACACAACCATTGAGCTTATTGTTTTTACATTCATAGTATAATTAGGTTATGGGATTGTGTAACCTAGAGAGTGAGCTTACATTGAGTTCTCATCTATTGTAGAGAATAAATCATTTGTTATATTATGAGATTGTAAAGTTTTTGGTTAGCTAGAAAACCAAGTGTGAAGTGGAGATATCCTCAAAGTGAGGAGCGGAGATGTAGGATCTGAAATAGATACACTTGAACACTAGAGGGGGGGTGAATAATGTTCTTTTAAAATTAATGCAAAGTATATTATAAATTACAAAGAAAAATGGCAATCTCAGAAATTCATAATCACAAACACAAGGATTTTATACTGGTTCCACCAATCCGGTGTACATCCAGTCCCCAAGCAAATCCCGCTTGAGAGTTTTCACTATGATTTTGAATAAACTTACAAAATCAAACGCAAACCTGACCAATTTGCAAGTCCCTACAAATTACAACACCAATTGACAAACACTTTGCCAATTTGAACACCAATCTCTAAACCAAGAGATTAACCCTCTCACACCTAAGAGAAATCCTTGTTGAAGCAAGAACACAATTGATCCTATAAGCCTTGAATGTGTAGTGAAGTGCAGCAGTGGCTTAGGATTCTTTTAACCTCTGTAAATTGTCTAAATGATAAGTATTTGATGAATGTTTAGAGGCAATTTTAGAAACTTCTTTTTTTCACAAAATCTGAATATTTTTCACTTGAAAAATTACACAAAGATCAAAGCTTATGGGTATATAAGTCTCTGCAATTTTTCTGAACAAATAACCTATTTATAGCCTTTGAAAAGACAATTTTTTAAACTTTAAAAATGTTTAAAAACGGCTATAAACTGTCAGATATTCAAACTTTGAAAACTGGAAAAACTGTATCTGTAGTCGACTACTGTTAACATTAGTCGACTACACTGAGTTCAAACAGACTCTGTGTTTTCGAAAAATTTTCTCAGTAGTCGACTACGAAGCCCATTAGTCGACTACACTGTATGTTGACAGAAACTGATAAAATGAAATTTGAGTTCAGTAGTCGACTACTGTTGACATTAGTCGACTATACTGTAAAATAACAGAAACTTATGTTTCTGTCAAACACTTGAGTAGTCGACTATAATCACTATTAGTCGACTATACTGTAAATTGACAGAAACATGTATTTGAGTTTTATACATGAGTAGTCGACTACTATTCTAATTAGTCGACTACTAAGAGCAAAAATTCTGCTATAAGGAGTTTTTATAATCAAGTTTTAACTATAATTCTAATGGTTAACATAGGGGATTTCTATAGTTAACCAACACACTAAGCCTGTGTTAGTGTGTTCTAAAATTGTGTGTGTGCGTGTGTGTGATCAAGGCTTGTACAATTATTCTAAGTAAAGAAAATGTAAAATACATTATCTCTTTTGTTCTTCATTTTCTTCACTTCAAAATGCCTTGAAATCAACTTGCACTTGTACATATTCTGATATTGAAATCTGCATATAAAAGTTAGTGCACACACTGTATAAATTGTTATCATCAAAACACTATCATGGAGATATGATATTCAACATTCTCCCCCTTTTTGATGATAACAAATAATTTATGCATCAGATTAAAACTTAAAATAATCATACTTACTCCCCTTGCATATAATACTTACTCCCCCTGCATATATGCAAATTTGAGTCTATAACAGTACATACATAACTAAACTATAACAGTACATACCAAAACATAACTATTTCTCCCCTTTTGTTATCAACAAAAAGAGGAAGCTAAACATGACATTATTTCTTCAACATGAGCTAAAATTTCACACAAATCATCAAAGTTATGAACATAGTCCATAACTTCACCCATCCAAATAAGTAGGCAAAGACTTGCCATAAAGACCAAAAGTTCCATAATGTTCATCACCATGATCTGTTTAAAATATGTAGCACATGCATTACTAACTAAACATTATCATAGATAATGAAAACACATAATTAACATAAGTGACATAGTAGCAACATAAGAAACATATTACATAAGTCCTAACAACACACAACCACATAGTTTTTGAAACTTAAACAGAATAACATAATTGTTTTGACACTTAATATAAAAACATCTTAAGGTGCTGGAGGAGGTTGCTGTCCTTGAAAATACGTATTAAGCTTTGTGTCCAAGTCTTCAAACTTCTTGATTAGCTCTTCTTGATTACTAATGATATATGAATTCTGTGCATATAGAGCTCTTTGACCAGTTTCAAGTTCAAGGATACGTGCACTTAAAGTGTTGTATTGCACGTCTGAAAAGCATGAGGATTCTGTAGGAAATGGTGGTGGTTGACTTGAAGAAGCTCCTGCTTGAGTTGAGGATTGTGGAATTTCTTCTTGATGAGGTTCATGTTCATTTTGAGGAATTTGTTCTTGAATTTCAAAGTTTGTCAATTTCATCCTAGTTAGGGCATTTGATTCAAAAAATTCAATTGAACGGACAACAGAATTTTCAGATTGGAGATCGACATGGAATTTGTCAAAGATTTTAGTTCGGAATGCACCATAAGGAAGAAATGCTCTTGGAATAGTCATAAGATTGTCAAAGTAAACTTCAGCCCAATTAACTTGAATATTTCCCATTATAGCATATATAGCTTTTGCTAAATCTAGGGAAATGAAATGAAAACTTTCGGTTTTTGGAAACAAGTTATATGATAGGATTCAAGCAATGAACCTAGGAATTGGATGAAGTTTGTTTGAGTTATTTAAAGGTTTACCATATCCAGGAAGAAATATATGATTAGATAGCAAATCTGGATCATTTAACTTAACAGACCTAAGAGAAACTCTTTGATAAGGAATATTGAAGATTTTACCAATTGACTTTGTAGTTAAGTCAATTTCTATTCCTTTAACAAGAGTTTTGAGTTTTTCAGAACCACTAATAGTTCCCACACGTTCTATATTGGTATAGAACAGTTGCACAAGAAATGGATATGTGGGTTTTTTATTTTCAGCAGAGAACAGTTCAAGCAATCCCACATTTTCAAAATATGAACTAAAATTCCAGGGTATAAAATCATCAAATTTCACAAATCGTCCTGGAAGAACTTCAAAAGATGATAATTTGTTAAATTCTTCTAATAAATCAGGACTTTTTAAATAGATGATGATTTCATCATTGATAGAGGTATGGGTTTGCTTAGCTTTCTTAGATCTAGACATGATTAGATAGATAAATAACAAAAGATGTAAAGATCAAATTTAGAAGCAATACCCCAAACTGTATAAACCCTAGATTAGTCGACTATAGCTTGGATTAGTCGACTAGAGAGCTTGAATGCTTGACAGATATGAAAGATTTGAAGAAATTGATGGAGAAAAATTGAGAAAAGAGAGATGCCCTAACCTGGAATCGTTGATTCTGAAGTGGGGAAGATGGGTTTTCGGTTTTGGGTAGAGGTAGTGGGTAGTTTTTTGCTTTTAAAAATAATGTATGGTTCAGATTAGATAGTAAATTGAATGTAGGGTTAAGATTTAGTCTAAAATATGTGGTTAGGATTGATAGGGATGAAAAATAATGGTTGAGATGAATTTTACTTAACTGAAACGGGTATGGGTATTGGGTTTTGGGTTTAAATCTAAGAAAAAAATCCACTTGGCTTAAAAACTGTAAAACTGAAATTTCAGAATCAGTAGTCGACTAATAGTGAAAGTAGTTGACTACACTGTAATCGACAGAAAGATGAGTTTCAGTTTTTAACTCAGAGTAGTCGACTAATCTGTATTGTAGTCGACTACACTGTAAATAACAGAAAGTTGATTTTAAGATTTTAACATTGAGTAGTCGACTATAAAGGTAAGTAGTCGACTATAATGAAGATTTTAACATTGAGTAGTCGACTATAAAGGTAAGTAGTCGACTATAATGTGATTTTTTAGAAAAAATTATTTGTAAGACTTGTGCATGTAGTCGACTATAAGTCACATTAGTCGACTATTTAGGGTATAAATGTATATATGTTTGTTTAAAAATTAATGTAAATCTTCAATTGAACATATACCTAATTCTCTTCTTAATTTAACATAAATTTCTTCTTTTAGGGGATTTGTTAATATATCTGCTATTTGTTTATCTGTAAGTATAAATTCTAATGAAATGTCACCTTTAAGCACATGATCACGTAAAAAATAATGTCTAATATCAATGTGTTTTGTACGTGAGTGTTGAATAGGATTTTTAGATAAATTAATTGCACTAGAATTATCACACATAATAGATGATATGAGACAATTTATGTCATAATCAGTTAAAGTTTGTTTCATCCATAATATTTGTGCACATGCAAGACTTGCAGCAATATATTCAGCTTCAGTTGTTGATAATGACACTGAATTTTGTTTTTTACTAAACCAAGATACAAGTGAATGTCCTAAGAAATGACATGTTCCACTTTTACTTTTTCTATCAGATTTACATCCGGCAAAATCAGCATCACTATGTGATATTAAATCAAAAGAACTATGTTTAGGATAAAATATACCATAATTTGTAGTATCTTTAATATATCTAAAAAATCTTTTTACTGCTTTAAGATGTGATTCTTTAGGATTAGATTGAAATCTTGCACATAAACATACACTAAATATAATATCAGGTCTACTAGCAGTAATGTAAAGAAGTGATCCAATCATACCTCGATATAGCTTTTGATCAACATTCTTACCATTTTCATCTTTGTCAAGTGATGTAGTGGTGCTCATTGGTGTTGGTTTACTTGATGAATTTTCCAATCCGAATCGTTTGAGTAAATCTTTTGCATACTTGCTTTGATTGATGAATATTCCTTCTTTCAATTGTTTAATTTGAAGTCCAAGGAAGAAATTTAGTTCACCCATGTGACTCATTTCAAATTCATCCTGCATAGTCTTAGCAAATTCTTGACAAAGATTGTTGTTAGTAGAACCAAAAATAATATCATCTACATATATTTGAATTAGTAAAATATCTTTATTTATTTTCTTAATAAATAATGTTGAATCAACTTTTCCAATTTCAAAACCTGAAGTTAAAAGAAACTTCTTTAATCTATCATACCAAGCACGAGGTGCTTGTTTAAGACCATATAATGCTTTCTTAAGTTTAAAAACATGATTTGGAAAACTTTCATATTCAAAACCTGAAGGTTATTCTACAAAAACTTCTTCTTTTATAAAACCATTTAGAAAAGCACTTTTAACATCCATTTGAAATAATTTAAAATTCATAAAACATGCAAATATAAGTAAAATCCTAATTGATTCTAATTGTGCAACAGGTGCATAAGTTTCATCATAATCAATTCCTTCTTCTTGATTATATCCTTGAGCAACTAATCTAGCTTTGTTTCTAACAACTTGACCAAATTCATCTAATTTGTTTCTAAAAATCCATTTTGTTCCAATAATGGATTTATTTTGAGGTCTAGGTATAAGATCCCAAACATTATTTCTAGTAAATTGATTAAGTTCATCTTGCATAGCAATTATGCATGAATCATCAAGAAGAGCTTCTTTTATATTTTTAGGTTCATTAGTTGAAATAAAAGCATTATGAGCAATCAAATTAAAATGAGATCTAGTAGTTACTTTATCAGAAATATTTTCTATAACTAAATCATGTGGATGATTTTTAACTTCAACAAAATCTTTAGGTAAATCATCTTGTAGATTATCATCTTTTGTTGTATCTATCATAGGAGTATCATGTATAGTATCAATCACATCATCATCATTATTTAATATAATAGGTGTTTTTGAAAAATTTTCATCAAAAGAAACATGTAAAGATTCTTCAATAACTAGTGTTCTTTTGTTATATATTCTATATGCTTTACTATGATTAGAATATCTAACAAAAATTCCTTCATTGGATTTAGAATCAAATTTATCTAAGTTATCCTTTGTGTTTAAGATAAAACATTTACAACCAAAAACTTTAAAGTAAGATACTTTAGGAATTTTGTTATAAAATAATTCATAAGAGGTTTTCTTTAAAATAGGTCTTAATAAAACTCTATTTAATACATAACAAGCTGTTGATACAGCTTCTGCCCAAAAATATTTTGGTAAATTACTATCACACAACATGGTTCTAGCACATTCTTGTAAAGTTCTATTTTTCCTTTCTACAACTCTATTTTGTGGAGCAGCACGAGGAAAAGAAAAATTATGTGATATACCATGTTTGTCACAATAATTTGCAAATAATTCATTTTCAAATTCACCTCCATGATCACTACGTATAGAGATAATAGAAGTAGATTTTTGATTTTGAATTCTTTTGCAAAATATAGAAAACTCATTAAAAGCATCATTTTTATGTTTAAGAAAAATTACCCATGTGAATCTAGAATAATCATCAACAAGAACAAATGCATATCTACTTCCATTTAAAGATGCTACTCTAGATGGACCAAAAAGATCTATATGAATTAATTCTAATGGTCTATTTGTAGATATTACATTTTTAGATTTGAAAGAAGATTTGTGCATTTTTCCTTGTTGACATGCATCACAAAAATTATTTTTAAAAGACATCTTAGGTAAACCATTTACTGAATCATTTTTAGAAATCTTAGACATATGTTTAAAGTTAACATGTCCAAAACGTTTATGCCATAAAATAGAATCATTAGATGATGCAATAAGACAATGTTCATTTGAAATATTATTCATAGATAACACATATATGTTATTCTTTCTATAACCTTTAAAAATAATAGTTATTAAATCAATATCATAAATTAAGCATGATTCTTTTTCAAAAACAATTTTAAAACCTTTATCACAAAGTTGACTAATACTTAGTAAATTATGTTTAAGACCATCAACTAATAGAACATTATTAATGATAGGTTTGTTTGGATTACCGACGGATCCAATACCAATGACTTTTCCTTTGTTGTTATCTCCAAAAGTAACGGAACCACCATCCTTGTTTTGAAATGATGACAACAATTGTATATTTCCAGTCATATGTTTGGAGCAACCACTATCCAAAATCCACCTATCTTTATTGGGTACCTAAAATAATAAACATTTATATTTTGGTACCCATACTATGTTGGGTCCTTTAAATTAGCCTTTAGGAAACCAAACCCATGAAGAGTTTGATTTGCCTAAATAGTTAGGTGATAAACAAATATTTTTAATAAAATCAGAAATATAAAAATTCTTATGTAAAGAAAATAATTCTTTTGGAACCCAAATAGAAAAGAATTTTGATTTCTTTTTACACGAATTTTCAGTTCTATAATCATACAAATCATGAGAAGGTTTTACAAAAATTGTTTTCTTTGATTTATTTTTAATAGCAGCCGACCGTTGCACAGTAATGGTAACATCTGTTTTTCTATTTTTTTATGGGTTTTTGAGGTTTTTTTGAGTTGTTTTCTTCAAGCCTATATATACCCCTTTGCCATAACTATTTTCCACAACTAAGAGAGGGTTTTAAACCAAGTTTAAAAGAGTTTCATCAAGGGTTTAAGTTTTTGTTTAAGTGTGTTTAAAAAGCTTTTAAGCATTTGAGAGTTTGATTTTGGGAAATCAATTTCACAAGAGCATGAGGAGATTATCTATTCGTGTTTGAGAATCCAACCATCCTCCCTCAGTCTCTTGATCTATTGAGAAGTTTTCTAAACTTTATTTTTAGCTCTTTTATATATATTTGATTATCATTATTATTAAGCTATAATTATATTGAGTTTAGTTTTGATTTATTTCTCTTTGCTTACACACACACAACCATTGAGCTTATTGTTTTTACATTCATAGTATAATTAGGTTGTGGGATTGTGTAACCTAGAGAGTGAGCTTACATTAAGTTCTCATCTATTGTAGAGAATAAATCATTTGTTATATTATGAGATTGTAAAGTTTTTGGTTAGCTAGAAAACCGAGTGTGAAGTGGAGATATCCTCAAAGTGAGGAGCGGAGATGTAGGATCTGAAATAGATACACTTGAACACTAGAGGGGGGGTGTATAGTATTCTTTTAAAATTAATGCAAAGTATATTATAAATTGCAAAGAAAAATGGCAATCTCAGAAATTCACAATCACAAACACAAGGATTTTATACTGGTTCCACCAATCCGGTGTACATCCAGTCCCCAAGCAAATCCTGCTTGAGAGTTTTCACTATGATTTTGAATAAACTTACAAAATCAAACGCAAACCTGACCAATTTGCAAGTCCCTGCAAATTACAACACCAATTGACAAACACCTTGCCAATTTGAACACCAATCTCTAAACCAAGAGATTAACCCTCTCACACCCGAGAGAAATCCTTGTTGAAGCAAGAACACAATTGATCCTATAAGCCTTGAATATGTAGTGAAGTGCAGCAGTGGCTTAGGATTCTTTTAACCTCTGTAAATTGCCTAAATGATAAGTATAAAAACGTTTAAAAACGGCTATAAACTGTCAGATATTCAAACTTTGAAAACTGGAAAAACTGTATCTGTAGTCGACTACTGTTGACATTAGTCGACTACACTGAGTTCAAACAGACTCTGTGTTTTCGAAAAATTTTCTCAGTAGTCGACTACAAAGCCCATTAGTCGACTACACTGTATTTTGACAGAAACTGATAAAATGAAATTTGAGTTCAGTAGTCGACTACTGTTGACATTAGTCGACTTTACTGTAAAATAACAAAAACTTATGTTTCTGTCAAACACTTGAGTAGTCGACAATAATTACTATTAGTCGACTATACTGTAAATTGACAGAAACATGTATTTGAGTTTTATACACGAGTAGCCGACTACTATTCTAATTAGTCGACTACTAAGAGCAAAAATTCTGCTATAAAGAGTTTTTATAATCAAGTTTTAACTATAATTCTAATGGTTAACATAGGGGATTTCTATAGTTAACCAACACACTAAGCCTGTGTTAGTGTGTTCTAAAATTATGTGTGTGCATGTGTGTGATCAAGGCTTGTACAATTATTCTAAGTAAAGAAAATGTAAAATACATTATCTCTTTTGTTCTTCATTTTCTTCACTTCAAAATGCCTTGAAATCAACTTGTACTTGTACATATTCTGATATTAAAATCTGCATATAAAAGTTAGTGCACACACACTGTATAAATTGTTATCATCAAAACACTATCATGGAGATATGATATTCAACAGGAGACGTAGGTCGTGGGGTCCGAACTCCGTGAATGAAATTATAAGATGTAAACGTTATTCGGGTGAGTGTAGAAAACCCGGTTGTGATATTGGATTTCTCCCCAGGAGTGGGGAGCGGAGACGTAGGACGGAAGGTTCGAACTTCGTGATCATTTGCTTGTGTTTGCATTGTCTTTGGCGTACTTAATTCTTGTGTTCATATCTTATATCGCCATTGTTCTTTTTCTTATTTATATTGTCCGCTATATTGTTTCACCCTTGTGTTAGTTTATATATCATCATATATATTTCACTATATATCTCATTGCTAGGATATTGCTCTTTGTTCATATTGCTTATTCTTGTTTGTATCATATTGTATATCTATCTTGTAAGAATAATTTATTAATTAGTTTTAATTAGCATAAAATCGGATTAGATTAGCATAAGACCCTAATCACCCCCCCTAGGGTCTAACAATTGGTATCAGAGCTTTGTGCTCTTTGATTTAAGGACTAATGACCTTGAGTAAAAGATCCAAGTTATCTTATTTGTGCTAATCTAGTTATGATTGTATTTGTCTTGCTTGCATATATTCACATATATATCATGAATATAAATGTATTTCGTTTAGGCTATGAATCAAATGTTGCTCCTAAATTCATTAATTTCCCTTATGCACAATGGACTTCTAGATTTAAACTATTTGTGCAATCTAGAAATATTGACTTATGGGAAGTTATTGATTGTGCTTACATTGTACCCACATTGGAGAAATCCAAGTGGAGCGATCATGATAATAAAATGTTTACAATGAATAAGCTTTTGTTAGAATTTTTGCTTAATGCTTTTGACTCATCCTTTTCTAACAAATTTGTTCATTTTGATAGTGCTTACAAACTTTGAAAATTTATTAAAGCGCATCAAGGGGACTTGGAGGCAATCCGACAAGCTTTGGAGGAATTTTCTTCAAATTCATGTGGAGCATCATGCACACGGCCACAAGAGGATAGTTCTTGTATAGTAAGCGATTCCGATTCCGATAACGATTTATCTATTGATGAATTCGCTTGTGCATATGAAAGATTATCTCATGCCTATACTAAATTACAAAATAATTTTATTGATCTTAAAAGCAAGCATATTAGTTTAAAATCCGATCATGAGTCGCTAACTTTCAAACTTGATATTGTTGTTAAAGAGAATGCTATCTTGAAAGAAAACAATGAGTTATTAAGTTTGAAAAACAATAACATGTCTTCATCTATTGCTAGCTTAACTCATGCTAATAATGATGCCATGATAGAAGTAGAAACTATTAGAAATGAGTTTAGTTCTTTTAGAAATGATCATGTTTCATCTACTTCTATTTCCAATGCTTGTATGCATAATGATAAGTTGAATCATGTGAAAAACCACATATCTTGTTTTGATTCAGCATTAAACACATGCATTGATAATCATAAGAAACTTATGGACAAGTGTGCTAAATCTAGTGCTATAACTTATAAATCACCTACACACCATGCACACTTGTATAGCAAATTTTACAAGTGCTCCATTTGTGATTGTAAAGGCCATTTAGCTAAGTTTTGCTATGATGCACAAAAACATAAGAATATTAATCCTTCTTATGCATCTCATAAGGCTTCTTCTTTATCACATGTACACACACATGCACCCATTGTTCATCATAAGCATGCTAATGTGTATCATTGTGATTTTTGTGGTAGAGTTGGTCACTTAGCTAAGTTTTGTTTTGATTTGCGAAAAGTTTCTAAATCGTAAAATATTTCAAGTAGACCAACAATATTTCAAAATGTTTCTTATTTGTAAAATAATCTTAAAAGACCATCTTTATTTGCAAATGTTCCTCGTGCACATCTACATGGTCAACATAACCAAATGCATCCTCTTCATTGCACTTATTGCAATCGAATGGGTCATTTGCATAATTATTGCTATGACCGGACCTGTGTACTAAATGCGCCCAAATAGGTTCATAACCCTAGGGCTTTAAGCTTAAATGATAGGGGTCATGTCCCTAAACTTTTTGGTACCAAGAATTCTTGGGTACCAAAACAAATTTATTTTTTAAACCAAGTATTTTAGCATTTTTCTTTTTCCTTTTCTTGGTTTTGAAAATTATGTTTTAAAATCTTTTGGTTATGAAAACAATTTTTTTATCAAATCTTTTGTTTTCATGGTTATTAGTTTTGATTTTATATGAGAGGTTTGTAGTTATATACCCTTCGGGTTTATTAGGTGTTTATTCCCAAATCATGTTTACCGGATGCTTAAATGGTTATATGGGTTATTACTAGCTCAAGAGCTAGATATGTTTGCCTCTCATGATTTTTTTTGAATCAATGATGATTTGGTCTTACGTTTTTGGATTTAAACTTTGATTTATGATTTCTTTTGGCTGATTCGTTTTTATTTGAAACTTTTTGCATGATTCTCATGTTCCTCTTCTTTTGTTTTCATAAATCTATTCTTTTATATGGATTTTATATTTTTTTTGTTAATGAGACACTTTTTTTATTTTGACATATTTATGTGTGTTCTCATTATCTTTTTTGTATGTGAGTTATGTTTAGCATGTTTTTAATCTATGCTTTCTCACATATATATGCCTTAGCATTCATTTCATATATTCATGAGGCATTTTGATAGGGGGAGCAATCCTATATTTTTATACTCACCCATGCTTATTAATAGGGGGAGCTTTCGCTCTCTTCATCCTTTTATCCCCTTTTTGATGTTGTCAAAGGGGGAGAAATGTTGTGAGTATATTCTTTATTGTTTACATGCATGATATATTATACTTTGTATATTTATTTCCTTTTATGCATGTATCCTTTTTGTAAATTATTTGTCATCATCAAAAAGGGGGAGATTGTTGGCCTTCTTGTTTTGATGATTTACAAACAATTTACATCTAATATTGTTTATCTAGTATTTATATTTTTTTATTTATTGTAGACAAACAATATGTTGGAGGATGGATGAAATTGCGCATTCACGATCATATCCAATAGAGGTTGGCGGAATTATGGAGTGAAGCCTATGCAATTCAAATTGAAGATCTAAGTTCTAGCTTCATCCGCAAGTGTTCCAAGTTAAGCTACATCGAAGATCAATCAAGCTTGGGTATATATAGTTTAGGTTTTATATAATGTGCGTTAGTACTTTAAGCTCAATCATATATACACACACATATTTGGTTTTTATATATATAGTGTTGGACCCTAGAGGGGGGGTGATTAGGGTCTTATGCTAGTCTAATCCGATTAAATGCCAATTAAAACTAATTAATAAGTTATCCTAGCAAGTATAAAATACAACAAGATACGTAAGCTAGGATAAGCAATATGAACAAATGAATATATCCTCTCAATGAGATATTACAAATATATGAGCAAGGATATATGAACTAACACAAGGGTAAAATAAACAATCTACACAAGTGATAGGGTAATATGATGAGCAATACACAAATGCGATATAAGATATGAAAACAAGAATAAGAACGCCAATGCAATCACAAACAAAACGATATGTTTACGAGGTTCGGTCCCCACGACCTACGTCCCCGCTCCTCACCTCGAGGAGATCTCCACTATCACAACCGGGTTTTCTACGTTCACCCGAACAACGTTTACACCTCACAATACAATCACTATGTAATCACACCTCACACACTAAGTGTTGGTCCTAGCCCGTGTCCTCCTCCTCAAGTGCTCGGTTACAACCTCTCCCTAGGCACGTCAACCGACGCCACTCCTCTTGGATTCGACCCCGTCTCTCACCACACACTTCTCTCGGTGTACAAGTGTATTACAAGTGAATCCTCACAATAAGCACAATATAAATCAAATGATTTGTTCTCTAAACAAGGTGAGAACTCAATTAAGCACAACTCTAAGTCACTAATCTCACAACCCAAAATTATACTATGAATGTAAATACAATAAGCTCAATAGGTTGTGTGTGAACAGAGAGTATCAATAAAACAATTTAAACTCAATATAGAAATCTAGCTTATGACAATTAAGATCAAAACAATAAATAGCTAGAATTGAGTTTAAGGAAAACTTCTCTATAGATCAAGAGTGAGAGAGAGATGAGTTGAATGCCCAAACACCAAATGATGATCTCCTCTTTGCTCTTGTGAAATTTGCTTCACAAACTAAAACCCTCAATTGCTTAAAAGCTTTTTAAACCAAACTTAAACAAACATTAAACAAGTTTAAACCCTTGTTAAACTATTTTAAAACAATCTCTTGGATACATCAGAAGTTAGAGGGTATGGGGTATATATAGGAGCCCCAAAGAACAAGGAAAACCCAAGTGAAAAGTCCAAAAAACCAAAAAACAGCTCAGCCAAAAACTAGCCGTTACAGTGTTATGCGTCGACTCGTTACTGTTCATGAGTCGACTCATAAACTAGCCGTTACAGGCCAAAAAGATCTGATGGGTCGACTCATATGTTCATGGGTCGACTCATGCACTGTTCATGGGTCGACTCATGCATTTATGAGTCGACTCGTCAGGTTTGAACAGTATCGGCAGATCTGGAATTTTTGCGTAGCTGGCTTTATAAAATAAATTAAAAATAGTAAATCAACTCCAAAAATTACGAAATTTTGAGGAACGTTTCTAGACATATGGATAAACATGTTAGAGAAAGGATTTATGAAATATCACTTTCCATTTGTGAGAAATAAATATTTTAATACAGATATTCCAGATTCTGAAAACTGCTAAGACACACGATTTTGTAAAATCAATTTAACATAGTAAATCAACTCCAAAAATAGATTCTGAAAACTGCTAAGACACACGATTTTGTAAAATCAATTTAACATAGTAAATCAACTCCAAAAATCATGAAACTTTGGGAAAAAATTTAACATAGTAAATCAACTCCAAAAATCATGAAACTTTGGGAAAACTTTATAAACATGTAAATGAATATGTTACAAAAAGAATGTTTCAAATTGTGTTTCCCATTTGTTAAAACTCATCTGTTTTGTAAAAACATGCACGAACATGTGCACGAACGAAAACGTGAATTTGTAAATTCCTTTAAACATAACAAATCAATTTCAAACTTGATAAAACTTTGAGAAATGTTTGCAAATAATATTTTGAGCATGTTACAAAAAGAATTTTCCAATTTGCATTTCCCAATTATGAAATCTCATTATTTTGCAAAAGTGTTCAAAACATAAAAACCCAAAACCATGCATGTATATATATAACTATATATATACATAGAAACCAAATACGTGTGTGTATATGATATTGAGCTTAAGGTACTTAACACACATAATATAAAATCTAAATTAGATTACCCAAGCTTTATCTTGATCTTCATTGTAGCTCAACTTGGTACACATGATATATACACAAGTTTTGGTTTATGGACTTAACAATTATTATATACATATTTCATTAGGTCTATAAAATTATTTCATAGAGTTTCAAAACATTGTTTATGTCAAAACATCAAATTTCATGTATATCACATTTTTATGTTTTGGACACACTTGCAAAATACAGGAGTTTTCACAAATAGGAAACTCAATTTGAGAAATTATTTTTCTAACATGTTCAATTTCATGTTTATAAATGTTTCCCAAAGTTTTATCAATTTTGGAATTAATTTGTTATGTTTATTTGAATTTACAAAATCAAGTTTTTAATTAGCTCATGTTCGTGCACATGTTCGTGCATGTTTTTACAAAACTGATGCGTTTTCATAATTAGGATATGCGATTTGAAAAATTTCTTTGTTTACATATTTATCATCATATATATAAACATTTCCCCAAGTTTTACTATTTTTGGAGTTGTTTTGTTATTTTCAATTGAATTTACAAAACCGTATTTTCTGTAGTTTTTTTTCAGAAACTGTATATCTGTGTTCAAACAGTTATTTCTCTCAACTGGGAAATGATATTTCCGAAATTCTTTCTCTAACATGTTTATATACATGTCTAGAAAAGTTTCTCAAAATTCCATGATTTTTAGAATTAATTTACTATTTTTAATTGATTTTACAAAGTTAGATACGTAAAATTCCAGAATCTGTCAAAATCAAAAACTGTCTTTGAACAGTGCGGTCGACCACACTGTAGCATGGTCGACCACCGTTACTATAGCAGCTGACCGTTGCAGAGTAATGTTAACATCTGTTTTTCTATTTTTATGGGTTTTTGAGGTTTTTTTTTGAGTTGTTTTCTTCAAGCCTATATATACCCCTTTGCCATAACTATTTTCTACAACTAAGAGATTTTTTTTGAGTTGTTTTCTTCAAGCCTATATATACCCCTTTGCCATAACTATTTTCTACAACTAAGAGGGGGTTTTAAACCAAGTTTAAAAGAGTTTCATCAAGGGTTTAAGTTTTTGTTTAAGTGTGTTTAAAAAGCTTTTAAGCATTTGAGAGTTTGATTTTGGGAAATCAATTTCACAAGAGCGTGAGGAGATTATCTATTGGTGTTTGAGAATCCAACCATCCTCCTTCAGTCTCTTGATCTATTGAGAAGTTTTCTAAACTTTATTTCTAGCTCTTTTATATATATTTGATTATCATTATTATTAAGCTATAATTATATTGAGTTTAGTTTTGATTTATTTCTCTTTGTTTACACGCACACAACCATTGAGCTTATTATATTTACATTCATAGTATAATTGAGTTGTGGGATTGTGTAACCTAGAGAGTGAGCTTACATTGAGTTCTCATCTATTATAGAGATTAAATCATTTGTTGTATTATGAGATTGTAAAGTTTTCGGTTAGCTAGAAAACCGAGTGTGAAGTGGAGATATCCTCGAGGTGAGGAGCGGAGACGTAGGTCGTGGGGACCGAACTCCGTGAATGAAATTGTGAGGTGTAAACGTTATTCGGGTGAGCCTAGAAAACTCAGTTGTGATAGTGGATTTCTCCCCGGGAGTGGGGAATGGAGACGTAGGACGGAAGGTCCGAACTCCGTGATTATTTGCTTGTGTTTGCATTGTCTTTGGCGTACTTAATTCTTGTGTTCATATCTTATATCGCCATTGTTCTTTTGCTTATTTATATTATCCTCTATATTTTTTCTCCCTTGTGTTAGTTTATATATATCCTCGCATATATTTCACTATATATCTCATTGCTAGGATATTGCTCTTTGTTCATATTGCTTATTCTTGTTTGTATCATATTGTATATCTATCTTGTAAGAATAATTTATTAATTCGTTTTAATTGGCATAAAATCGGATTAGATTAGCATAAGACCCTAATCACCCCCCCCTAGGGTTTAACAGGCTATACTTAATAGATAAAGCCTCCACTTCATTTAGTAGCCCTTCCCAGGGGGCGGATGGAGGTAATCTTGCTAACGCTCTGACACTCTTGTTGTTGTCCTTTATTTTATTTTATTTTAACTTTCAGGTGGCTCAGAGCATCGGAGGACCGCAGGATGACGGAGTTATTGCATAGTCGCCATCATATGAGTTACCAGTAGAGACTCCACAGTAGAGTTATTTCCATTCAGACATTAGAGTTTTGTATCATAATTTGTAAAGGCTATGAGTCTTAGTTACATTTTCAGTTTTTTTATGTCGAGACATATTTATTTATTTCGGATGTCGGATGTATTTCAGATTGTTCACTGAGACATGATTTATTTATGAGATACTCCTTTCTATATCATGTATGTTGTACTTATTTCCTTTATTTTACCTGTTTTGTACCTACACTTAACTTTGATTCCACTAGAGGATATTATTGTGATTGGTGAAACTTGTTGTTGCACAATGTGGGTGCATGGCAGGTTTGACATCTCTGGGTTCACCTTAGACTGTAGTCATGTATGAAAACAGGGACACCACAAGACGATTTTCTTCTAACCTCCTCGGATAGAATCATACTTACAATCTCGCTCAGCTTCAACTTCTCCTTCCCCGCCGAGTTACTGATTGCGGTTATGCAATCTGTCCAACTATCTGGCAACAGAGATAGTATCACTGGGGCCTACACTTCATCATCAAAAATAATGTCGACTAAGATGAGTTTATCAACAATCGTGTTGAATTCACTGAGATGTGTCGTGAAGGAACAACCTTCTGCCATCTTGAGGTTAAATAATGTTTTGACAAGATGCACCTTGTTTGTAGCTGACGGTTGCTCGTACATCTTTACGAGCGCTTTCATAAGCCACATCGTCGTCTTCTCCTTTAATATATTGTGTGTGACTGATTTTACGAGAGACAATCGGATTTGTCCTAGAGCCTTTCGATCTAATATTTCCCATTCATCACCGTCCTCATCCTTCTTCTTTCCTTTTGCTTTACCCATCAACGGATGGTAAATATTTTTCTGGTACAAATAATCCTCTATCTGCGACTTCCAGTAGGCGAAGTCCAATCCGTCAAACTTTTCAATCTTTGATTTTCCTTCTTCTGCCATAGCTCTCACACAGATCTAATTCGAAAAAAGCTCTGATACCAGTTATTAGGGATTCGTCCTATCGATAACCTGTCAAATGAACCCTTTCACGGAATTTGCCCTTCGGATCTTGTGTTGAAAGAATGCAAGAAAAAATCATAGCAAATAAAAATTGCAGAAAAGAATAAGAGAGTGCACTAAAATTTTAACGAGGTTCGGCAACTTACCTACGTCCTCGGGAGCCACACAAAAATTTTCTTTGAATATTAAAGAAGATTAAAAAGCTTGCAAAGAAGATCTCAAACTTCTTAAGTTCTCTTCAAAGATAGAAAAAGAAGGACTCACTTTTTCTTTCTCAAAGGCGCAAAATTTTCTTCTGAAAAATCGCCGCTCAAAATCTCTGTCAAAATCGTTGGAGAATTCTCTCAAGAAAAATTTGTTGGGAATTTATCAAATAATTAAGATTATAGCATGTAGATAAATCCGAATAAAATAAATAAGAGATTAGAAATTCAGGCCTGACGGGAGCAGTCGTGTATTCACTGCCCTAGAAGATTGAGAACCTGCCTATCGCCCTAGCGCATATGGTTCCCTCTTCCCTAACGGTAAAAACCCCCGGAAACGGCCGGCCTCTACACTCGGGCGAGAGTGCAGAGCTTCAGCTCAGATGAAGGAAGTTGCCCATAAAATAAAACTAAGATGTAGATGAAAATAATATGTAGGGGAGAGAAGAAAAACAAGAGAAACTTGTTGTATATTTTCCTTATTTTTGAGCTCAACATATGGATATATATATATAGGGTTGGAAAAGACGTTACAAAACTCGTAATTAATTCTGTAACGTTCGTCATAAATTTTGTAACGTTCGCCATAATTATATATTCGTTACACATATTTTTAATTGCATGTTTTAATTACAATATTTATTATAATTCATGAAGGTAAAATTGCCTTTTGATAACAAAACATCTAACAGTCCCCCCCAAAAGGCAATATTGACTGAAGACTCAGAAATCAATAAATAAATCAAGAAATCATAAAACAAATATAGGTTGGGCAACCTTTCGTATCGTGAATTCGGGAGAGGTAGCTTTCGGCTTTGAACCTTTCCTTAGTGAGTTCATCGCCACCTGAGGGACATAATGGACTAGGCCTTGAATTAGGCCCCTTTAATCAGGTATTGATGAAAACACACACAATACGCTTCATCTATTGAGCAAAGCGGGTTGAGCGTTAAAGGCCATGCTCACAATAAACCGACTCATGAGAGTTTCTAGGGGTTAGCCCAGCCCCCCCTAACCGCGGCCATCACGGTTCCTCTCACATAGGTAAGTCCTCAAAGGGTACTACAGCTGTTTATTTAATACCCCCCACAATACACGCGTTGGACTTATTAAGAGTAAAACTCAGCCTAGCCAGCTGTATCATAAGAGCATCGTCATCATAGAGAAGGGGTAGTAGCAAATGCTACATAATGATATATAAATATATCTAGGTCGATGCTCCACACGAGAGTCACTTGTCCAGCTTGTTTCTACCACATTGAACCGACATTGGGACTACGTCTCCAAATAAGGGTTGGGTTGCCGCTGTCAGTGACCTCATCTATGGGCTTAACCCCATCTCCCTCGATGAATCCAGAACCACACTCCTGGATAATCCCTTAGTCAAAGGGTCATCAAGATTCTTTTCACAGACTTTACAAAGTCTAGAATCATAACTTTGCCTAGCAGGCGTTGTATTTATTTATCAAGTTCTTATTTTGTAATTAGTCCATCATATTGTTTGAAATTGACATTAGGTCATGATCTATGATCATAAAAGATCATAGTCTATGTCTGAAGAGATTGACCTTAATATCTGAACATTTCAAACTAATGTGGAACTAAAAATTCTGCAGTTATGCATATGCACATACATGAATGAAATTAATAATAGATACATGCAGAGCATAATAGGATTTCGTATCTTAAAATATATTTTCGTATCTTAAAATACATTTCATACTTCATAATTCAAATGCATAAAATTTTTAAAATTCTTCTATTATAAGAGGTTACAAATTGGTTGCCTACAAAGGAGACCGTCCAAATTTAAATCGGTTGCCTACAAATGAGACCTTCCAAATTTAAATTGGTTGTCTACAAAGGAGACCTTCCAAATTTATGTTGCCATTTTCTAGTACCACCTCTTATACAAATAATAATAATAATAATATTTGTACATACGTGCTTTAAATTTTACAAGTGCATTCTTGCATAAAACCTTGTAATTAATCATGTAAAAAATGCAAGTTATCTAAAAAGATATATGAGCATTTATTGCAATATTCATCAAAATGCAATAAAAATGATGAACTTTACATTTGAATAATATAATTCACCATATAAAATAGAATTTTAAAAGATGCACCTCTTTGATTTGGTTCGCTCATATATTGATCATTTATCATTAGGCAAAATATGATGCAAGAAGCGTAATTAAATAAATGCATATGAATTATTCTCATAATTCCGGTCCTCTTATTCCAAAAACTCCTAAAGTGAAAAGATTAAAGTTTTACCCGGGTAGTTAGCCAGGTAAGGATAGTAATAGAGGTTGATCAAAGATCAATTAAGTACATCGTTCCTTACAGAGCGCGTTACGCAACCCTTAAACCTTGCCTTAGACACCAACTAATCCAAGAAAACTTGAATCGGTTCACTCAATGAGTTTTTGTTCCTTAACAGTATATAGAAACTTTAAATTATTTCCTGTAATCATTTAAATTGCCTAGCAATTATACTGCAAACATATGTTGGATAAAACAGAGGAGGGGTTTACCTATTGATGTTCGAACCTCATTATTTACATGTCGTGAGAGTAAAAATTTATCTGCTGCAGACAACTGCCACAGAAGTTGCTGAACAAATTTGCATTCACTTTTACCACCTTCTGTACTAAGCTTATTAGATGCATAAATACGCTAAAGTATGGAATTATTAATAGAAGGCACCATATTATTGATAGCTTAAAGAAATGAAAGTATTAAACCATGAACAAATCCAGATATTTCAAAGCATCTATGCATCCAGAGTTTGTTCTCTTTATTCTTGTCAAAACCATGCATATGAAATTTTTAAGAATAAAAATGTGCATTGCTGCAAATTTATAGCATGTTTCAAATGCGAGCATATTCACTAGCACAAGGGAATAAGGGTAGGTTTTAGATGATTCTAACAAATATAAACTAGGCTTTTAGAAACCAATAAAGGTTCTTTGATATTCGTAACTTACAATAATTATTGATTATAAAACAACTATAAGACAAATGTAATTAACTGTTAAATTAAATTAACAGAAATATTTAGCTACAATTTTTTAATTATTAATTTTTTTTATTAAAAAAAATAACAAAAACTGTTTACATGAACAGTAACTATTTAAATAAACTGAACAGTACCGTTTTCAAAATAAATGAACAGTAACACCATTTTTTAAAGATGAACAGTAACGTTCGTTAAATAAATGAACAGTAACACCATTTTTAAAAATGAACAGTAAAGTTTTTTAAACATTAAAAACTGTTTTAAATGAACAGTAATGTTTTAAATAAAATTAAAAACTGTTTTTTATGAACAGTAAAATCTTTTTTTGAATGAACAGTAACAGTTACATTTTTTTCCGAATTTTATAACATCAAATCAATAATACTAATAGATAAACAAATATATAATTAAAGCAATTACATTTTCTTTGTGTTAACAACAACTATAAAATTCCTCTGTTTTTTTTTGTAAACAGTAACAAAACTTTTTTTTTTAACAAAAAGTTAATTAATAGATAAGCAATTTAGTAGCAATTTTCTTTCTGTTTTTTTTAATTAGGATGAACAGTAACCATCTCGAATGAACAGTAACTTTAAAATAATTTCAGATTTAAATCAAAGCTATAAACTTCTCAATCTTCTAGATTGTTGGGAATTTATCAAATAATTAAGATTATAGCATGTAGATAAATCCGAATAAAATAAATAAGAGATTAGAAATTCAGGCCTGACGGGAGCAGTCGTGTATTCACTGCCCTAGAAGATTGAGAACCTGCCTATCGCCCTAGCGCATATGGTTCCCTCTTCCCTAACGGTAAAAACCCCCGGAAACGGCCGGCCTCTACACTCGGGCGAGAGTGCAGAGCTTCAGCTCAGATGAAGAGGAAGTTGCCCATAAAATGAAACTAAGATGTAGATGAAAATAATATGTAGGGGAGAGAAGAAAAACAAGAGAAAACTTGTTGTATATTTTTTCTTGTCATTTTGAGCTCAACATATGGATATATATATAGGGTTGGAAAAGACGTTACAAAACCCGTAATTAATTCTGTAACGTTCGTCATAAATTTTGTAACGTTCGCCATAATTATATATTCGTTACACATATTTTTAATTGTATGTTTTAATTACAATATTTATTATAATTCATGAAGGTAAAATTGCCTTTTGATAACAAAATATCTAACAGTCCCCCCCAAAAGGAAATATTGACTGAAGACTCAGAAATCAATAAATAAATCAAGAAATCATAAAACAAATATAGGTTGGGCAACCTTTCGTATCGTGAATTCGGGAGAGGTAGCTTCCGGCTTTGAACCTTTCCTTAGTGAGTTCATCGCCACCTGAGGGACATAATGGACTAGGCATTGAATTAGGCCATTTTAATCAGGTATTGATGAAAACACACACAATACGCTTCATCTATTGAGCAAAGCGGGTTGAGCGTTAAAGGCCATGCTCACAATAAACCGACTCATGAGAGTTTCTAGGGGTTAGCCCAGCCCCCCCAACCGCGACCATCACGGTTCCTCTCACGTAGGTAAGTCCTCAAAGGGTACTACAGCTGTTTATTTAATACCCCCCACAATACACGCGTTGGACTTATTAAGAGTAAAACTCAGCCTAGCCAGCTGTATCATAAGAGCATCGTCACCATAGAGAAGGGGTAGTAGCAAATGCTACATAATGATATATAAATATATCTAGGTCGATGCTCCACACGAGAGTCACTTGTCCAGCTTGTTTCTACCACATTGAACCGACATTGGGACTACGTCTCCAAATAAGGGTTGGGTTGCCGCTGTCAGTGACCTCATCTATAGGCTTAACCCCATCTCCCTCGATGAATCCAGAACCACACTCCTGGATAATCCCTTAGTCAAAGGGTCATCAAGATTCTTTTCACAGACTTTACAAAGTCTAGAATCATAACTTTGCCTAGCAGGCGTTGTATTTATTTATCAAGTTCTTATTTTGTAATTAGTCCATCATATTGTTTGAAATTGACATTAGGTCATGATCTATGATCATAAAAGATCATAGTCTATGTCTGAAGAGATTGACCTTAATATCTGAACATTTCAAACTAATGTGGAACTAAAAATTCTGCAGTTATGCATATGCACATACATGAATGAAATTAATAATAGATACATGCAGAGCATAATAGGATTTCGTATCTTAAAATATATTTTCGTATCTTAAAATACATTTCATACTTCATAATTCAAATGCATAAAATTTTTAAAATTCTTCTATTATAAGAGGTTACAAATTGGTTGCCTACAAAGGAGACCGTCCAAATTTAAATCGGTTGCCTACAAATGAGACCTTCCAAATTTAAATTGGTTGTCTACAAAGGAGACCTTCCAAATTTATGTTGCCATTTTCTAGTACCACCTCTTATACAAATAATAATAATAATAATATTTGTACATACGTGCTTTAAATTTTACAAGTGCATTCTTGCATAAAACCTTGTAATTAATCATGTAAAAAATGCAAGTTATCTAAAAAGATATATGAGCATTTATTGCAATATTCATCAAAATGCAATAAAAATGATGAACTTTACATTTGAAGATTTGAAATATAATCCACCATATAAAATAGAATTTTAAAAAATGCACCTCTTTGATTTGGTTCGCTCATATATTGATCATTTATCATTAGGCAATATATGATGCAAGAAGCGTAATTAAATAAATGCATATGAATTTTCACATCTCATAATTCTGGTCCTCTTATTCCAAAAACTCCTAAAGTGAAAAGATTAAAGTTTTACCCGGGTAGTTAGCCAGGTAAGGATAGTAATAGAGGTTGATCAAAGATCAATTAAGTACCTCGTTCCTTGCAGAGCGCGTTACTCATCCCTTAAACCTTGCCTTAGACACCAACTAATCCAAGAAAACTTGAATCGGTTCACTCAATGAGTTTTTGTTCCTTAACAGTATATAGAAACTTTAAATTATTTCCTGTAATCATTTAAATTGCCTAGCAATTATACTGCAAACATATGTTGGATAAAACCGAGGAGGGGTTTACCTATTGATGTTCGAACCTCATTATTTACATGTCATGAGAGTAAAAATTTATCTGCTGCAGACAACTGCCACAGAAGTTGCTGAACAAATTTGCATTCACTTTTACCACCTTCTGTACTAAGCTTATTAGATGCATAAATACACTAAAGTATGGAATTATTAATAGAAGGCACCATATTATTGATAGCTTAAAGAAATAAAAGTATTAAACCATGAACAAATCCAGATATTTCAAAGCATCTATGCATCCAGAGTTTGTTCTCTTTATTCTTGTCAAAACCATGCATATGAAATTTTTAAGAATAAAAATGTGCATTGCTGCAAATTTATAGCATGTTTCAAATGCGAGCATATTCACTAGCACAAGGGAATAAGGGTAGGTTTTAGATGATTCTAACAAATATAAACTAGGCTTTTAGAAACCAATAAAGGTTCTTTGATATTCGTAACTTACAATAATTATTGATTATAAAACAACTATAAGACAAATGTAATTAACTGTTAAATTAAATTAACAGAAATATTTAGCTACAATTTTTTAATTATTAATTTTTTTTATTAAAAAAAATAACCAAAACTGTTTACATGAACAGTAACTATTTAAATAAACTGAACAGTACCGTTTTCAAAATAAATGAACAGTAACACCATTTTTTAAAGATAAACAGTAACGTTCGTTAAATAAATGAACAGTAACACCATTTTAAAAATGAACAGTAAAGTTTTTTAAATATTAAAACTGTTTTAAATGAACAGTAATGTTTTAAATAAAATTAAAAACTGTTTTTTATGAACAGTGAAATCTTTTTTTTTTGAATGAACAGTAACAGTTAAATTTTTTTCCGAATTTTATAACATCAAATCAATAATACTAATAGATAAACAAATATATAATTAAAGCAATTACATTTTCTTTGTGTTAACAACAACTATAAAATTCCTCTGTTTTTTTTTGTAAACAGTAACAAAACTTTTTTTTTAACAAAAAGTTAATTAATAGATAAGCAATTTAGTAGCAATTTTCTTTCTGTTTTTTTTTAATTCGGATGAACAGTAACCATCTCGAATGAACAGTAACTTTAAAATAATTTCAGATTTGAATCAAAGCTATAAACTTCTCAATCTTCTAGATTGTTGGGAATTTATCAAATAATTAAGATTATAGCATGTAGATAAATCCGAATAAAATAAATAAGAGATTAGAAATTCAGGCCTGACGGGAGTAGTCGTGTATTCACTGCCCTAGAAGATTGAGAACCTGCCTATCGCCCTGACGCAGATGGTTCCCTCCTCCCTAGCGGTAAAAACCCCTGGAAACGGCCGGCCTCTACACTCGAGCGAGAGTGCAGAGCTTCAGCTCAGATGAAGGAAGTTGCCCATAAAATAAAACTAAGATGTAGATGAAAATAATATGTAGGGGAGAGAAGAAAAACAAGAGAAACTTGTTGTATATTTTCCTTATTATTTTGAGCTCAACATATGGATATATATTGTGGGTTGGAAAAGACGTTACAAAACCCGTAATTAATTCTGTAACGTTCGTCATAAATTTTGTAACGTTCGCCATAATTATATATCCGTTACACATATTTTTAATTGCATGTTTTAATTACAATATTTATTATAATTCATGAAGGCAAAATTGCCTTTTTGATAACAAAATATCTAACAAAATTCACTACAGGAGTAGGAGGTGAAAATTCTCAAGTTGAGATCGCGACCAGGGTTCCCTATTTATAGGGAAACCCTAGGTCAAAAAGGAGATCTGGAATCTCTCTTTTTCTGCGAGTTCACCTGAAAAGTGGGTTCGCCTGAACACTTGAAGCTCGTCTGACTTGTGAAGCTCGCCTGACTTATGTTCGTCTGAACTAATTGAACTTCGCCTAAAACTCAGCTACGCCTAAACTTGGAGTTCACCTAAACTCAGAGCTCTCCTGCACTTGGAGCTCGCCTACACTTGGAGCTCGCCTGAACCTCCAAAGCTCGCCTACACTTGGAGCTCGCCTGTACTTGGAGTTCGCCTGAACTCAGAGCTCGCCTGCACTTGGAGCTCGCCTACACTCGGAGTTCGCCTGAACCTCCAAAGCTCACCTACACTTGGAGCTCACCTGTACTTGGAGTTTGCCTGAACCTCCAAAGCTCGCTTGAACTGTAGGTTCGCCTGCATGCTGAGTTTGCCTGTTTTCCAGACTTAAAAAATCTTTAGCTTGTTCCAAGGTTTGGGTGTACACCCGAAACCAACATTCCTCCAAGGTCTAGAATGAACACCATGTTTGCAAAGTTTTCTTAAGTAAATTGGTCTGTTAGTTTCTTTCTTCCCTTGTTAGTATAGCCAGCTGATTGGTATCTCCTTTCAACTGCATATTTCTAATATTGTTGAAATAACTCCCTTTTAGTTTTTCTATTTCAAGAATTATCTTGCGCACTTTGCTTGTTACTTGCTAGTTTGAGTTTGTGATAATAATCTATAAATATGCATGGAGGGCTGTCCACGACATGTGATAATGAATAATCAACTTTTCCCATAGGCAAATGAAAATTTTGTAAAATTTGATTCAATTCACCTAAACTAATATCCATATAGATGAGGATCAAATTTCACTAATCTTTCTGTAGTTGTTAATTGATAGACTTAGGCATTTACATGCTAGAATTTGAGTGTCATATGTAAATGGAAGTTATCTAAGTATAAGGGCTTATATTGGGTTTACATATGCTATAAGCACTAACGAATTCTAGGTTCATTAAGCATCAAACGTAGGAATTAGAATGATTTATGTGTCAAGGACGAATCTAATACTAAGTTGTATGACACATTTCTGATACATCAGATATTTCAAAATTCAGAGGTGATTATTTCATATGTTCTGAAGTAAGGAGCCAATAAATTCTCACATGGTATCAAGAATTTCCTAATTTTAGTATTCTTGCTTTCAATAGCAGCTACTAGTCTCTTTTATTCTGCCCTGTATTATCGAGAATATTGTTCCAAAATAGGTAGGAATACTTCAAGGCTAAAAGTTCGTAGCTAATATGTGACACATAACTGTAATTCTTACTGTATTGCTCTGACAGATATGGAAATTTTTACATTTGTGCATATAAATAACATAAAAAATATGAGAAGAGTTACGGAGCCTACAGTGTTGAAGTGTAAACATCGGAAGATAGGAAACATATTTATATTGGTAATTTGCTGAGATATTTAAGATTCATGAATCTGATATGAAACTATATTAATCAGATTTCTGACACGAGACCAATACAGTGTAGCAGACATGTATTACAAATGCTGACGGTTTATAAACTAGAGCCAATTTATTGTGCAGACTACTACAGAAAAAGTTCTTATGTAAGAAACCAGTTGTCCATCATGCATCATCCCCATCAATTAAAATTTCTTGGATGCGCCTGAACAAATATCCATATAGATGAGGAATTCGAATGAGCTATTTAACGAGGACGAATCTGCTGCTAAATTATAGGTAACACATTTCTTATACAGAGCCTGTTTAGCATCAGACATTTAAATTGCTAACAGTTTAAAATTCAGCACTGCTAATTTTAGGAAACTATATAAAACGTTTCGAAGTAAGAACCTAATAAACTCTCACATGGTGTAAAAAATTTCCTAATTTCAGTACTGTCATCATCAAAAAATATGATACATATTTACACTAGAAATTAGACTGATATAAGTAAAATGCACGAAGCAGATATTAAATTACATGTATCAGAATTCTGATTCGGGATTAATACCATGCAGTAATCATATGTCAAAATTGCTAATAGTTTAGAAACTAAAAACAGTAGATTATGTAGACTACAATGAAAAAAAAGTTCCGAAGTAAGAAACCATATGTTCATCATGTATCACCCTCATCATGATCAAAACATGGGACTGTTTGGACATTGTCTTTGAATTTTTTTTCTTTTTTACCAAGCAATGGTATTTATTGTATGCTAGATTCTGATTGTTGTTGCTAAATGAGTTAGATGCATAAACTGAGGATGACTTGTACGTATAATCCCTTTTACTCATGATAGAGAATAATCAGTGGAAATTACACAAAGAAATCAGATTTTCAACTTATTTGAGAGCATGTCATAATCATGCCTTTTTTCCCCTGAAAATTAAGTAGGTTTGTTGTTTGCTAATGTAAATTCTCCAGTTCCAACGTTTTGGTTATCTACGAGTGGAGGTTATTACTCGTTTATCTGTAGATTGTACATCTTTTTTTTTTTAATTCCATAAAAATTAAGCATTAATAATTGTCTTTTCAGTGTCCTGTTCCACTTTGACTGCACAGGGTAGATTGTCTCAGTATCCTAAGCGTAGCGTTCCAACATAAATATTTTGTCGGTGTTTGCTGCTTATATATCGGCATTAGTTGTAAGTAGGAGAAGAAACCAAAAAGATTACTGAGTTGGTTATACTCATGCATTTCCAGAAGTTTAAGCATACGTCAAAGGGATCTTAAGTACTCGAGGAATAAATCAAATTAATTACCAAGTAAACTTTTCTGTTTCTGGTACGCATGGAATTGTTGAAACTACAACATATAGCTTTTTAGACAAGCATTTAACTTTTCTAAGCATGAATATGATATCTAATATTTCTAGAAACTCAACAAGTTTTGACATAAAGTTTGAATCCTAAGAAATATATGATGCAACATGAAGGACACTCAAAAGATCCATCTTAAGCTTTCTTCAAATATTCAAGCAGACAGATTTTTTTTCTCTGACTTGTTGTCATAGACTCATAGGATATTACTGATATTCCTGTCACAGATAATGTACTTGAGACAAAGTATGGCCGAATTTATGGGTTTCTTAGTTTATAATGCTGAAGTTTTCTAGCCCTGTTTGAGATAAATTATTTTTTGTAGATCATAGATTGAACATAGTTATTCTCTTATCGGCTTTCAAGTTCTAGTTTATAGTCTCAGATACTCTCTATTTAATAGCCTAAAATTTCAGCAGCTCACGACGTAATTTCATGAAGAAGTGGAAATCAGAATTGTAATCTGAAGGCAAAGCTTACTGCTTTTTTAGTTTCACTAAGAAGAAAATTTTCAATATATATATATATATATAATATATATATTATATATATATATTATATATATATATATATATATATATATATATATATATATATATATATATATATATCACTGTTCTGTGGTATTTCTAACCGAAACACGCCCGAATCTAGTTGGTACTTGCAAGTAAAAGTAAGAGTCTAGCCATCAGTAACAGAAATAGACAAGATATACGTGGTTCCGCAATGTGCCTACATCCACGGGACAACGACGAGCTTCTTTATAGAAAGAGTAATCTGAGAAGTACAAACTCTGAGAACAGTTTCCAGTTCTCTCACTCTCAATCTGAAATAATACGTTATACTCACGGATTGCACATTCTTCCCACACTTTCGATACAAAGAAATACCATGAAAAGAACTCAGGAAATAGATGATGTTTTCCCTCAGAAATCCCATGATATAATCGATGGAATAGGCTGATATTTATAGCAATCATTGCTTCCTATTCTGAGTCTTAATAGTACCTGAAAACCCGTCTGTGTCCTTGTTTGAATACAAAAGAAAACCTGTACGCCTGTTCCGTGTCTGACTTCTGAATAAGCCGTCTGTGTCCTTGTTTGAATACAAAAGAAAACCTGTACGCCTGTTCCGTGTCTGACTTCTGAATAAGAATAGAAATCCCTATAGAATAGGGATCCTATTTTATAGGATTTGTATTCTGTCACATATATAGCAATCCTATTCTGTTTCAAACTCTACGGATTGAAAACTGTGAGCCACAAAATCCCACAATCTCCACCTTGGCGAACAATTTCAGGACACACCTCCATCAGCTCCATCAGATCATACATCTCCACCTTGGCATGAAATCCCCAGCCAAGGTAACCTACTCGTCATCATCCTCCCGGCTTAATGGCCGTTCGCCCCTAAGGGCCATGCCCCCGTGGGGCATCAACACTGAGAGAGTCGGATCAAGTTGAGACAGTGCTCCAACCTGACCCCAGGTACAACCTTCGTCAACATATCAGCTGCATTCTCCTTGGTATCAACTTTCTCTAGTATCACGACTATGTCCTCGATGATATCTCTGATAAAGTAAAACCTGACATCAATATGCTTGGTCCTCGCATGATGAACCTGGTTCTTTGCCAAATGGATGGCACTCCGACTATCACAAAGAACTGTAATATCCCTCCGAGTAACACCCAAATCACTAACCAGACCTCGAAGCCATATAGCCTCTTTCACTGTTTCTGTCACTACCATATACTCTGCCTTTATCGTAGACAACGCAATCACTGACTGTAACATGGACCGCCAAGATATAGGACCCCCTGCCAATGTAAAATAGTAACATGTAGTAGACCGACGCCTGTCCAAATCTCCTGCATAATCTAAGTCAACATAACCTATCACAGCTGAAATCGACGATCTCTCATAGACCAAAACAACATCCAACGTGCCTTGAAGATACCTCAAAATCCACTTGACTGCATGCCAATGGGTCTTGCCTGGATTAGCCATGTACCGACTAATCGAACTCACTGCATGTGCAATGTTGGGACGTGTGCAAATCATGGCATACATCAAGCTGCCAACCGCACTAGCATAAGGAACCTGTGACATGTATTCCTTCTTTGCTACAGTAGTAGGGGACTTCAAACCAGAAAGCCTGAAGTGAGCTGCCAAGGGAGTATTGACCGACTTAGCCCTATCCGTGCCAAATCTACTGACTACCTTCTCAAGATACTGTCTCTATGACAAAGACAATCTACCAAGCTTCCTATCCCTCACTATCTCCATCCCGAGTATCCTCTTCACTGGACCCAGATCCTTCATCTCAATTTCATTGCTCAACTGAGCCTTCAGCAGCTCTTTCTCACTCTTACTCCTAGCAGCAATAAGCATATCATCCACGTAAAGCAATAAATAGATGCAAGAACCATCTCAAAGCCTCTTGAAATAAACATAGTGATCATACTCACTCCGTGTGTACTTCTGCCCCATCATAAAAGTATCAAACCTCAAGTACCACTGACGGGATGACTGCTTCAGCCCGTATAGAGACTTTCTTAGTTTGCATACCCTGTTTTCCTTTCCAGCAATAGCATATCCATCCAGCTAAACCATGTAAATATACTCTTCTAGATCACCATGTAAGAAAGCAGTCTTGATATCAAGTTGCTCGAGCTTTAAGTCGTATTGCACCACCATAGCTAATAATACACGGATAGAGGTGTGCTTAACCACCGGAGAGAAGACCTCGTTGTAATCCACACCTTCAGTTTGTGCAAATCCTTTCGCTACCAATCTTGCCTTGAATCTTACACCTGTAGAATTCCCCTTGGAATCTGGAATGCCGTCTTTCAGAGTGTACACCCACTTGCAACCTATCGCCTGTTTTCCCTTAGGAAGTGTCACTAGCTCAAATGTATGATTTTTGTGAAGAGACCGCATCTCCTCATCGCTAGCCACCTTCCACTCATCCATATGCGAGCTTTTACAAGGTTTCTTATACATAGTAGGTGCATCCTCATACTCCCCGAAAACTAAAAATGCATAGGCTGGCATATCCCCAAATCCATATTTAAGGGGTGCTCTAGTATTCCGACGCTCTCTCTGTGATGCCAAAGACGGCTGAGGAACCTGCTGCTCATGCTCATGCTGTACCTGTGGCTCCTCAATGGGAACCTCCTCATCTGCAATAACCTCTGGTTCACCTTGTATTGTAACATGAATCCTATCATCGCTACCATGACCTGAATCCAAAAAACTATCGTGTGTGCCATACCTAGGAGCTCCAAGCTCCACCTGCAGAGAATCATCCTCATCATCAAAGCTATCACCTCTCCATACCATACCTAGGAGCTCCAAGCTCCACCTGCAGAGAATCATCCTCATCATCAAAGCTATCACCTCTCCATACTGGAGATCCATCCTTGCATCTCTCACACTCATCCTCATCATCAAAGCTATCACCTCTCCATACTGGAGATCCATCCTTGCATCTCTCACACTTAGGCCATAAGAGTGCCTCCTCATGGGACTTGACATCTCTAGATATCTCCCACTTGCCTGTTTCAGGGCACCACAACTTGTAGCCTTTGACTGAACCTGGATAACCAAGGAATATGCCCTTCCTTGCCCTTACCCCTAACTTATCCTCCTTCACATGAAAATAAGCAGGACACCTAAAAACTTATAGATGTGAATAATCCGTAGAAGTGCCAGACCATACCTCCATAGGAGTCTTGAACTCAATCGCGGATGATGGAGACCTATTTATAAGATAACATGCCGTAGATACGGCTTCAGCCCACCATATCTTGCCTAATCCTACATTAGACAACATGCACCGTGCTCTCTCTAGAAGTGTGTGGTTCATCCTCTCTGCCACTCCATTCTGCTGTGGTGTCTTCTTTACTGTGAAATGCCTGCGAATACCATGCCCCTGACAATACTCCTTCAAGGGGTCCTCGGTGTACTCTCCACCGTTGTTGGATCTGACTACCTTGATAACCCTGCCAGTCTGCTTCTCTATCATCGCCCTCCACTTCTTGAAGATTTCAGTGACTTCATTCTTTCTCTTCATGGTGTAAATCCATACTCTCTGGCTGAAATCATCAACAAAACTGACGAACAACCTAGAACCACCTTTGGACACTGTCCTGGATGGACCCCAAACATCCGTGTGGATATAATCCACAATACCCATAGTAGTATGTTCCGCTGAACCAAAACTAACCCGAGTCTGCTTCCGGAAGATGCAATGCTCACAAAAGTCCAACTTCCAAAGCTTCTCACTGCCAAGCAACCCTCGCTTGCTCAATGCCTTCAACCCTGCCTCACCCACATGCCCTAAGTGCATGTACTATAACTGAGTCTGGGCCACACTCTTCTCATCAAGAACCTCCGAGACCATAGCTCCACCTTCAACTACATCTCCCTGAAGAAAATACAGATTTCCATGTCTAACCGATGTAAGCATCAACCTGTCACCGTTGTAAACACAACACATGCCATTCTCACCAACATACTTGAAACCTTGAGCCTCAAGTGCACCAAGAGAAATCAGCCCTTTCGAAAGAGCCAGCACATGACGAACCTCTGTGTTCGCGGGAAAAATTGTGTTCTTCATTGACGTCATTGTTTTCTCAAGTAATTGCTTTTTGCTTACAAAAGATCCGGTCTTTTTATAAGATCCGGTTACAACGAAATCAAAGAAAAAATAAAAAAGATTACAACTTTCCTTTCGAACGAATCACGAGCTCCTGTTTTGTGGTCACTCGCTTTTGTGGGTTCTTTACCAACGCCGGGGTTAATCCGTGGACCACCACGCGATCTAGATCCGGTCGGATCTACATGATTTGACGGGTGTTATCTCACTAAGGAAATAACAACCGGGGGGTACTATTTCACCAAGGAAATTGTAGGCGTATAAAATTGCCTATAGGTCCCTTAGCACAGCTCGACGCCGATTTAACAAACGGACCA
>NC_033798.1:45302040-45304757 GCF_001876935.1 Asparagus officinalis
GAGTTCGGGAAGGACGAGTTGGTGTATATCGGCTTCATCGTAGGGAAGGGCCAGCGGAGGATAGATCCAGGCAAGGTGGAGGTGATTACGAAGTGGCCGACGCCGAAGACAGTGACTGAGGTGAGGAGCTTCATGGGGGCTTGCTAGTATTTGCGCAAGTTCATTCGACATTTTTCGACTTATGCGGCACCGTTACATGGCCTCACAAAGGCTAAAGTTCAGTTTGAGTGGGGAAGGACGCATGAGGAGGCTTTTCAGTTGCTAAAAAGGAAGATCTCGGAGGCACCAGTGTTGGCGTTGCCGAATTTGCAGCGGACTTTCGAGGTAGAGACCGACGCGTCTAATTATGCGATGGGCGCGATGTTGACTCAGGATGGGAAACCGGTGGAATACCATTCTGAGAAGTTTTCGGGTGCTATTGCGAACTACCCAACCTACGACAAGGAGTTCTATGCACTATATCAAGCAATTAAGCATTGGAGGGTGTACTTGTTAGGGAAGGAGGTGGTCGTGCATTCGGATCATAAGCCGTTGGAGTTCTTACATGCCCAGACGAAGCTACAGCAGGCGCGGCACATGAAGTGGATGTCTTATTTGATGGCTTTCAACATCATTATTAGGTACAAGAAGGGGGCGACGAACAAGTTGGCCGATATGTTATCTCGCCCACCGATAAGGTCGTTGTTGGTGGCGACGCGTATTCAGCCCTTGGTTCCTTTTGAGTATGTTCAGTTGTATGCATCCAGTAGAGACTTCGGTAGTGTGTTTGAGCAGGCGAAGGCTGGTCGAAGGGGGGAGTATGCACTTGGAGATGATGGCTTATTGTATCGTGGGGCATCACTATGCATTCCGGAGGATGGTGATAGGTTGCAGTGGATTCGGGAAGCACATACCTCGCGTGTGCAAGGGCATTTTGGCATTCAGAAAACGCTTCTCAATCTACGGCGACATGTGTTTTGGCCACGGATGCTTGATGATGTGACCAAGTATGTTGGAGGGTGTAAGTTATGTTGTATTTCGAAGCCTTCTAACAGAAAGAGGGGATTGTACCTACCATTACCGGTTCCTTCTAGGCCGTGGGAGAGCATTTCTATGGATTTTCTAGGAGGGTTGCCGACTACGAAGCGCGGGCATGACTATTTGTACGTTGTGGTGGACTTGTTGGAGGGTGTAAGTTATGTTGTATTTCGAAGCCTTCTAACAGAAAGAGGGGATTGTACCTACCATTACCGGTTCCTTCTAGGCCGTGGGAGAGTATTTCTATGGATTTTCTAGGAGGGTTGCCAACTACGAAGCGCGGGCATGACTATTTGTACGTTGTGGTGGACCGATTCAGCAAGATGGTGATATTGATTCCTTGTAAGAAGACCGTGACGGGAGCGGGTGCAGCACAATTGTTCTTTGAGCATGTGTGGAAGCACTTTGGGTTGCCGAGCTCGATTATTTCGGATCGGGATAGCCGTTTTCTCGGGCATTTTTGGGATTCTTTGTGGAGTTTGATGGACACTAAATTGAAGAAGAGCACGGCCTTTCATCCACAAACAGACAGACAAATGGAGGTAGTCAACCGGACTATGGTGCACACATATGTTGCGGGGGTATAATTCAAGGCATCCTAAGACTTGGGATGAGAGTTTACCATATTTGCAGTTCGCTTTTAATTGGGCAATTCATGGATCTTCCGAAAAGTGACCATTTGAGACTTGTTATGGATTTTTACCGCCGAGCCCGTTCGATCTTGTGTTTTCAAGTGAAGCCACAGTGGACGGCAAGGAAGGGAGTGAAAGACTAATTGGGCAATTCATGGATCTTCCGAAAAGTGACCATTTGAGACTTGTTATGGATTTTTACCGCCGAGCCCGTTCGATCTTGTGTTTTCAGGTGAAACCATAGTGGACGGCAAGGAGGGGAGTGAAAGACAACGTGCTCAGCGATTTCTCGAGAAGATTGCAAATATCCATGCCACAGTTGAAGCTCAATTGAAGAAATTGCCTATTCGTTATGGTCCGTTTTGGATTATCGATCAGATTGGCGACAACGCTTTTCGTTTAGATTTGCCACCTTACTTAGGCATGTATTCGGTGATCAATGCCGAGTACTTGAAGTTGTTTGAACCTCCATTATTGAATGATGAAGGTGATGACAAGATGATCTTACCGCATGTTGAAGACTTGTGGTTTGATAGAGAGGAGCCACTGAAAGAAGATTGCATTTTGGAACGGAAGACGACCAAGACGAGGCGGGGGACGAAGGAGTCGTTTCTCATCGGGCCAGGTTCCTAGCAAGGCTAAGTGGTTTAACAGAGAAGGAGGGGCTCGCGAGTTCCCTCAGCTGAAGTTCTAACTTGAATGGGACTTCAAGTTCCTAAAGGGGGGACCCATGATACGGGTGTATCTTCTCTTCGGGAGCTTAGCGATCCTCATGGGAGCTTGAGGATAGATGATTCTCATGGTATCTTGAGAATAGAGTAGAGGAGTCGTGGAAGAGGCCATTGGAAGCAACGAAGTCGAAGGATTCGTCAAAACTGCAGGAAATACAGTTGGACTCTGGCCGGTCGACCGACTTGGTCACGGCGGTCGACCGCTTAGTGCACAGACCCAGA
Organism: Asparagus officinalis; assembly: GCF_001876935.1. NCBI lineage: Eukaryota > Viridiplantae > Streptophyta > Magnoliopsida > Asparagales > Asparagaceae > Asparagus > Asparagus officinalis. The sequence goes on from NC_033798.1 coordinate 45,304,643, forward strand.
CTATGTCTCGGGACTGAGAGCGGTCGACCGAAGGTGGCGCTGCGGTCGACCGGAAAACCCTGTAATCGATTTCCCAGATTTCGACGTTCTGACCGGTCGACCGCCTTGGGCACTG